>NC_089847.1:46364896-46519896 GCF_035609145.1 Eleutherodactylus coqui
CACGTTTAAAGCTTGAGCGTGCGGGTGCGTGGCAGCGTATTTGCGCTTTCGCTCCAACGATTGTGCTAGCGACAGCTGGATGCTGCGCTGAGAGACATAGCTGGATGGGGTCGAGGACAGCGGAGGTGAGGGTGTGGGTGCAGGCCCGGAGGTGCTCGTGCCTGTGTCCTGAGAGGGGGTTGGATCTGAGTGTCAGGTTGGGGCAAAGGGGAAGAGGCAGTGGTGTGACCTGGAGGCGGTGAATGGCCTTCGTACCACCTTGTGGGGTGCTTGGCCATCATATGCCTGCGCATGCTGGTGGTGGTGAGGCTGGTAGTGGTGGCTCCCCTGCTGATCTTGGTGTGACACAGGTTGCACACCACTGTTTGTCGGTCGTCCGCGCTCTCATTAAAAAATGTGCGCTCCTCCCTCGGACTTACTGCCCTTACTACTACCTCACTGATAGACAAGTGTATCTCATCATCATCGTCCTCCTCACCCACTGACAGCTCTTGAGACAGTTGCCGGAAGTCCCCAGCCTCATCACCCAGACCCCGGGAACTTTCCAAAGGTTGGGCATCGGTCACAACAAACTCCTCAGGTGAGAGAGGAACCATTTTTTCCCAATCAAGGCAGGGGCCCGAGAACAGTTCCTGGGAGTCTGCCTGCTCATCAGAATGTGTCATTTTCATGGAGTGAGGAGGCTGGGAGGAAGGAGGAGCAGCAGCCAGAGGACTCAGAGTTGCAGCAGTGGACTGCGTAGAAGACTGGGTGGTCGATACATTGCTGGATGCACTTTCTGCCATCCATAACAGGACCTGCTCACACTGCTCTGTTTGTAATAAAGGTCTACCATGTGGACCCACAAATTGTGATATGAAGCTGGGGACCCCAGAAACTTGCCTCTCTCCAAATCCCACAGCAGCCGGCTGTGATTCACCTGGACCAAGAACTCGGCCTGTGCCAACACCCTGATTTGGACCTCCACGTCCTAGCCCGCGTCCACGTCCACGTCCTCGACCCCTACCTCTACCCCTCAGCATGGTGAATTTCGAATAGAGCAGACACAGACCACTGTAAATAATTATGGAATTATTTGCGTACACTTTCACGCTGACAGCGGTATTGTAACGCTAACTCCAGGCAGAAACAAATAATACCGAAGGCTGCAAACAGGCCTAGCTGTGCAATAGTGATGCACTACAACTCCCACCAGACACCCTGTAAAATTCAGATGGTCAGAGGTAGCCCAACGAAGGAGCTTTTTTAAAAAAAATTTTTGAAAAAGAATACAGGCTATATAGTGTGTATATGACTTTCCCTCTATCAGTGGCTGTGGCCGTACGCTGTGCGTTAAGTTGACTGCAGACACAGACCGGTGTAAAAAATTATGGAATTATTGGCGTACAGTTTAAAGCTAAGAGCGGTTTTGTAACGCAAACTGCAGCCAGAAAAAAATTATACAGAAGGCTAAAAAAAGCGTTAGCTGTGCAATAGTGATGCACTACAACTCCCACCAGACACCCTGTAAAATGCAGACGGTCAAAGGTAGCCCTAAGAAGAACTGTTGGGGTTCTTGTAGACAGGATCCTACACTACCACTGTCCCTATCTCAGCAGCACCTTCCCTATACTCTGTATTACAGACTGCAGACTTAGAATGCTATAGCTGTAATAGCCTGCACAGCCCGAGATAAAAAAAAAAAAAAAAATTGCGCAAAACTGCTCCCAGCCAGCCACAACAGTAATGCACACGGTCAGATGTGGCCCTAAGAAGGACCGTTGGGGTTCTTGATGACAGGATCGTACACTAACACTTTCCCTATAGCAGCAGAAGCACTTTCTCTATGCTCTCCCAGTTTGTGTCCGAGTCGAGCCGCGGGCAGGACCGCTTTAAGTACTCGGCGGTCACTTGATCTCGCAGCCACTCACTGCAGGGGGGTGGGATAGGGCTGGCACGTCACAGGAAGAAGTGGTAATGCCTTCCCTACATGTCTATTGGCTAAAAAATGCCACTAAACATGCAGGGAAGGAAATGGAATTGACTCGAGTACCGCGTGGTGCTTGTCTCGAGTAACGAGCATCTCGAACACCCTAATGCTCGAAAGAGCATCAAGCTTGGACGAGTGTGCTCGCTCATCTCTAGTTACCATATAATGTATGAAAAAAAATAAAATAAAAACCTAAGTAGGGTGGCATTGAAAAAAAGCAATTTTGCCATTTTTGGGGAGGCTTTATTTTCCCAGTGTAGGTAAAAATGACATTAACTGTATTGTGTTGGTCAGTAGAAGTACAACAATACAAAATTTATATAGTTTTTACATTGTTCTACTTTAAAAAGAAATAAAAAATAAAATTTTAAAACATTTTTTTTGTCGATATATTCTGAGAGCCATATATATTTTTTTATTTTCCCATCAATGGGACAAATCTTATAAATATGAGGGCTTGTTTTTTGTGCCTTGTAGTTTCCATTGGTATCATTTTTGGGTTACATATGGCTTTTTGATCACTTTTTATTTTGCTTACATTTGTTTTTCAAGGCAGAGTGACCAAAAAAGCCCAATTTTGTCATTCTGTAATTATTTCTCACTGAGTTTGAGGGATAATTAATGAGATTTTTTAATAGATCACTCTTTTTTAATACTTAAAAAAAATCTTTTAAAAACTAATTTTGACTTATTTTTTTAAATCTCCATAGCTGAACAGAACTTGTGATTGATTAATTGCTTGTACAATATACTGCAATAGCCAGCCTATTAAGCCCTGCCTCAAGCACAGCTGAAAAGGCTGAAATCCTTGGCTGTCTTGAAGTCTTCAAAAAGCTCCCAGGCTGCCATGCCAACTGAACAGCACCCTATGGTATTGTCGTGAAGGCGTGGGAGTTGAATGAAAGTGGGAGCCCCCTCCCACTTTCAGGCCATTTCAATGCTGTGGTCAGCATTACCGCAGCATCTAAATGGTTAATGGCTTTAATAGTAGTGCTCTGATTTCAGTCACTGCAGACAGGTTTCAGCTGTATTTTGTAGATGACACTTGCCGTGTATAGGCAGGCCTAGTTCCTGAATTTGCTGCATACTAACCCCATGCTATCCAATGATAATTGCAGAGTAGAAACATGTATGTACTCACATATAAACATTAAAGAGGCTACAGCAGCACAGCCCCTTCAATCAGCTGCTCGGTGGGGGTTCCGGGTGGTGTACTCCAACCCATCAGATATTGATGGCCTTTTCTGATTCATTTTTAAAAGCAGTTGTCCTGTATGATTAGCAACTGTTTCACAACAAATTACCTGTTAAGGCTTGATTATGGCAAGTTGGAGGCAAGCAATTTTTTCTCCTTACCCTCATTATTAATGTATTCATTATTGAAATTGCTAATATCTCAAATAACAAAATCCAGCCTACAGCATTAGAGTTAAGGAGATTTAAGGTCAGATTTTAGGTCATCTGAGGATCAAGTCACTCCAAGGACAACAGACTATAGAACTAGCATCAGTGGCTGATCAATATTACACAAACTTTTAATACATAACTAATTATGAAGCTCCTTTCAAATGCAAGTAAATCTATTAAACATTTTGACATGGGAAATGTGTCCTTCAACAGGAAACCCATACATAAGTCAATAATCTATTATGATTTTCATCTTGGAGAAGTTGTCCACTATTTCCAAAGATCTGAGAAATCAATTTAGCATTCCGTATACCAGTGTAATAATGACATCCCAATTAAAAAGAGCAATCAGAAAACTAAGTTGTAATCAATGTTTTCTGATAGTATGAGAAATTGATGCCAAAACCTTTTAAATGAAATACAGTCAGCGATACCTTTTTTTCAGAAATGCATTGAATTAATAAAATTGTGATAAGACTTGTATCAGTTTACTGGACAATGGAAAATGCTTATACTGTATGATGTAATAGAGAAAGAAGAAGGAAAGCAGAAGAAGAAGGGGAAGAAAAAGGCAGAAAAAAGGAAGGAGGAAAGGACGAGGAATAAAGATAGTGGAAGGGAAGTGGGGGAAGGAAGGGAAGTGGGGGAAGGAAGGAAAAGAATGTTAAAGGAGGAAAGAAAAAGAAGATGGAAGGTGGAGGGAGGAGACAAGGTGGAGGAAGGAAGAAGGAATGAGAAAGAAAAGCAGAGGAGAAAAAGAGCTGAAAGAAAAGAGAAGAATAGAGTAAAGAAAGAGAGAAGACGGCGGAAGGAAGGAAGGAAGGAAGAGGCAGGATAGAGGAAGGAAGGAAGAAGAAGGCAAAGGTGTATTGCCTTTTGTATTAATCAAAACCGCACATTTCTTAAAGCATATTCATAACATCTTTAAGAACTGTAGAAGCCCCTTTGTAAAATAACACCATGTTCTATCCTATGCATTTTTTTTAATCTTGGAAAACCTCTTTAGGGCTCGGTCAGACAAGTGATTTTTTTAGTGCATGAATAGCCTCACTTAAAAAGCTTCTCTATTAGAACCAATGCTTTCTATGGAAAGCGTTAACATGTATGTTTTTTAGAAGCACTAATTAATATAGGACATGCAAGTGCAAATACACCTGTTCACGCAATTTTTCTACACGCGATGTGCGATTCTTTTTTTAGCACGGCTATTCATGCGCTAAAAATCGATCGTCTGGCCGAGGCCTAAGGCTGCTTTCATAGGGCCGAGAAGCTCATATGAGATTTGTGTGTTGTGAGATGCAGAAATCTCGCATGAATATGAACCCCATTCTTTTGAATGGATTCATAGACACGAGTGATGTTTTATCTCTTTACTTTCCTTGGAATGCATGACCCATTGATTTCAATGGGGCCTTTAATGCATCGCAAAAGTTAAATTACTCTTTAATCAGACCAACAAGGAGTACACAGGTAGATGTGCTTTACCTTCTGTTGTATGTTTGAGAAAGGGGCGTGTGATGCCCGAAACGTGTTGCATGTATGACCTGTATCTCTGCCCATATACCTGTATACTGCTTGTTGGTCTGATTAAAGAGTAATCTATCTTTTGCTGGCCACAATTTCCATTTAAGTGGGGTCTCGAGGATTGAGACCTCCCTCTGAAGTAAGTCACCTTCCACTTTAATTTGCCACCCTTTCTCCATATGAGCGCTGGATCTTTTGTTTCATTCCTGGATTTCCTTCGTGATATCTGGTGGTTTGTCCGGACGCTCTCCATGCTTTGTGGATGTACCTGGATACGTAAGGATTAAGGTTCCTCATCGCCTTTGGGACGTGCTTAGCAGCCTGCCTGAAACCATGGTCTGATCACTAATGCCAGTAAATCCCTTTCATATTCATAATTCAGTAAACCTTTCCAACTTGTATATCATCTTCCAAATCGCTGTCCCTAATTATTTAATACAAAAAAGAGGCATACAAAAATTATAAACTTAGAAATTTTAAAATCTTAATTTCTACATTTTTATTTAAATAAATAAAATAAATCTTATTTGTATAGCGCCAACTTATTTCGCAGTGCTTTCAGGTAATATATTTATTACCCCCCCCCCCAACCCCACCAAGCATGGTATTCATCGTACCAACCTCAGAAGGATAGAAGCCTGAGTCAACCTTGAGCCAGCTATTTAAACTTGCAACCTTCCGGTCGTGAGCGAGAGCTTAGGACTGCATTTCTGCTGCCTTAACTCAGAAGCTGAGTCCATTAATTATGAGATACAACGCTACATGCCACCAAAGGTTTACATCTATATTAATATTGCTAACAATCCCTTTTATTTTTGCCAATAGCTTCTCAAGCTGTCTGGCTGCAGAAGGGTTAATCATTAGTAAGTTAATTGCCCGTGCACAGCCTCTTATGAGGGAGCTTAATTTAATCCACATTACATGTCCTTGTCATATTTCAATTATACATGTTATCAGATTCTTAACGGCTTCTGATCTTGTTACACCAATCTGTAGTTTTCACTAATAGGCTATTTAACACTAACAGATGTCATAATTATACAAATTATTGATTGCGTTGTGCTTGGAAAATCAGGTATTTTCAGATGACTTGTTGTAGGAGATTAATTTAATTAAAATATGGTTCATTAATGATACAAAGTTTTGTTTCATTAGGGCATTTCTCAGTTTAATGCATGAAAAGCATTTTAAATGGAATGGGCAGGCTGAAATGAATGGTGTAAATGGATACATTTCAGTGTCATTTAACACACATACATAAAACATATATTTTTTAAAAGCTCTTTATGGAGACATGTTACAAACAGATTTTGCCATTTGCCCCTCTTTCACACATCAGCAGTGCTGCAGGGAAGTGTATTATTACAAAGCCAGCAAGCTACATGTGTTGGTAGATGGTTAATGTCTTTAATCGTTCTTCATCAAGAACTCTCACTCATGTCACAAAGATTTATCCTATACTATACGTGTAGTAATAATTACTCTCCTTTAGGCCTCCTTCGCACGAGCGTGGTTTTAGCGCAGTATAGGCGTCTGAAAATATTGCAGCTATTCTGCACTAAAAATAGCATGAACAGGCGATTTCCAACTATTAAGTCTCTAACTTAATTAGCAGTGAAATTGCCCATTCACAGGGGGGGTTGCATGTTATCTAGCTCCCATAGGAGTCTATGGAAACTCCAGCGCAGCACTCACCAAAGGAAGGTCAGGTCCTAACATTTGTGCGCCTGTTTAGGCAGCATGGGCCCGGTGCATATATGATGAGCCCACATTGCCGTCGGGCGGGGGGACACAATTTACCTCTGCTAAGCTGTCTCCCCCTTCCCTCCCCCTCACCGACTCTCTGCAAGGGGAGGAGGTGAGACGGGGCAGGAGCTAGTGTGCTAAGCTTCCGCTCCCTCTCTGCCCCTTGTCGTCAGCCAGCAATGGGAGGGGATGGGACGGGGTGGGAGCTTAGCAACTAGCTCCGATCTCGTCCCGCCCCATCCCATTGCAAACAGCAGGCAAGCAGCGGAGGAGGGAGTTTAGCAGTCACGCTGCTAAACTCCCTCCCACCTACCTTCTCTGGCCGCTGTTATTGGCTCCCATAGGAGTCTATGGCAGCGACCGTATTCCGTCTGGAAAAGATAGTTCCAGGACTATCTTTCCTGCCCATCGTAAAAGCACCCATCTTTATATTGGCCGGCCTGGTGCTTTTACGCTGCAGTAATATGCCTGTGTGATCTGATGCTTTGGAATCCAATGCATTAGATGGTAGAGTATGTCGGCCGGCCGTGATAGCGGCGGATATACGCTCGTGTGAATAAAGCCTAAGATGCGAGCTTTACACATGCATGTTCTATCTTTGTTAGGTGTGAGTGTTTTGCACTTCTAAAATTCCTTCATCTGAACACTTCCATAGGAATCTATTGGATCTATTAGAGACAATCTTTTCACGTGCCCAAATCACGCTCGTATGAACAAGGCCTTAGTTAATCAGACAAAACTTTACATATTTGTGCACCCATAGTGTATACGTTATGATTAGAGATGAGCGAACGTACTCGTTTAGGGTGATTTCGCACTTGAGCACCGCTTTTTTTGAGTAACTGACTACTCGGGCGAAAAGATTCAGGGGGTGCCGGGGGGCAGCGTGGTGGAGCGGGGGGTAGCAGTGGGGAACAGGGGGGAGCTCTCTCTCTCCCCCCACTCCTCTTTGCAACCCCCCGATCACCCCCGGCGCCCCCCGAATCTTTTCGCCTGAGTAGTCAGTTACTCGAAAAAAGCGTGCTCGAGTGCGAAATCGCCCTAAACGAGTACGTTCGCTCATCTCTAGTTACGATATTTTTTTTTTCAATAAGCTTTTTTTTAAATTTTTCATTGTCAGAATAAAATACAACATTTAAATAACATATTAACAAGTACAAAATACATGTCAGTTATAGCATTCCAAATATCGTATAACAGATATTGTACATTATCTGGAATATGTAATTAAAAAAACCATAAAAACTTTTCATATGAACGAGTAATAAAGATACACAAGTAAGTAAGTAAATGAGAACATAAGTAAATAGTCACCAGGTAAAAGAAAGCTATTACACTCATAGCTCCTAATATTTACTGACTAAATATACTTAGAATCTACAGAAATAAATTTTACAATTATCCTGTTATACAGTGGCTACAAGACATCCATGCTTTCTAGATATAGTGAAAAAATATTAACCAAAAGCATTTTTTTCATACACATATATCTGGTTGATCAACACTTTTCCAATGTCTCGGTATAACTAAGTTTAATAGCACAACCACTCTGCTTCCAAAAATTCCGAATTTTGATAGCATTACATCTTAACCAATGTTCATTAATGCTAAAGCTGGAGATTTCACTACTGTATAACCAACCAGAGACTATGATAACATAAACACAGAGTCCCAGTGCTCTTGGAGAAAGGGTTGCCTGCACAATATATGTAGTAGTGTATCCCGGTTGCTCAAATCCCTCCCGCAATCAGCCAAGCCATTGGGGTACATTTGAGCTAAATGTGCTGGTGTAAAATACCATTTTAATGTAATCTTCATTAACCCCTTCCCGCTCCAGGACGTACCGTTACGTCCCGGGAGCCTGGTACTTCCCGCAAAAGGACGTACCGGTACGTCCTGGAGATAGCACGGGATCACATAAGATCCCGCACTATCCTGCAGCAGGAGCCGGCTGTCAGTCACAGCCGGCGTCCCGCTCCAACAGCGGGGGGACATCGGAGATGCGCCCGCCGCTGTTAACCCCTTCCCTGCCACGATCTAAGTAGATCGCGGCAGGGAAAGAGTTCACAGAGGGATCGCGATACCTGTGTGTCTCCGGCCGGCTCTCGCGCTGTCATCGCGAGAGCCCGGCCTGTCACCATGGCAACAGGACGCCAGACACTGGCGTCCTGTATTGCCTGTGCCTATAATTGCTGTACAAGCGATAAGGCATGGCAGAGCAGTAGCTCTGCCATGCCTTATGACAGCGATCATAGGCACAGTGATGTAAGTCCCTCAGAGGGACTCAAATAGTATAAAAAAAAGAAAAGAAAAGTGTAAAAAAAAGAGAAATGTAAAAAAAAATGTAAAAAAACCCCTTTTTTATGCTTTTTCTAATATTAGCATAAAAAAAGGGAAAAAAAAACTAAAACCCCACATATTGGATATTGACGCGTCCGTAACGACGTGTACAAAAAGTTGAACATGCTTTTTATTTTGTACGACAAAAAGCGTTAAAAAAAACGCTAAAAAACAGAGGCAAAATGCTAATTTTTAGCATTTTGCCTCACAAAAAATGCAATAAAAGTGATCAAAAAAGCCATACATTTCCCAAAATGGTACCAATAAAAACTACAGCTCGTCTCGCAAAAAATAAGCCCTTAAAGAGCTCCGTACATAGAAAAATAAAAAAGTTACATGACTTTGAATGCAGCTATAGAGAAAAAAAAAAGATTTCCAAAAAAAAGGGGGTTTTATTGCAAAAAAGTGTAAAAACCTAAAAAAAATATAACAATTTTGGTATCGTTGTTACCATACCGACCCGCAGAAAAAATTTAGTGTGTCATTTATGCTGCATGATTAACGCTGTAAAAAAAAAAAAAAATCTATGGCAGAATTGATGTGTTTTCTCTCCCTGTTATCATTAAAAAAAAAATAAAAAAATTTTACGATATTGTCTATATACCCAAAAGTGGCACAGATAAAAACTACAGATCGCCACGCAAAAAACAAGCCCTTATACGGCCGCGTCCACGGAAAAATAAAAAAGTTATGGCTTTTGAAAAATGGAGATGGAAAAATACCAAAAAATTGCTTGGTCCTCAACGCCAAAATAGGCCGTGTCATTAAGGGGTTAATGTCTCAATGTGAATGCTACATTTAAGTGCTCTGTAAGTCAAATATAGAGCTTGCTTTTACTCTTTATCACTACATTTTTGGGCCAACTCCCTATTAATGGATACAGTTTTTTAACATTAGCTCGACCGTGTAATAAATTATATATAAGCTTTAACTCTCTGATTTCTTCAGATAATATTTTAAATATATGGTTTATGTATATGTAGAAAATATTGTACTTGTAGGTACTTGTATTAGTCTCCTAGAGTCCCTCTTGTGATACCTATACAAGGTTAGAAATACCCAGCAATACCACGTTGATATATTCAAGTATTGCATAGCATGTTGGAAAAAAAGCCAAAGAAATTCAATCCTTCAGAAATGTACTCTGCGGTTTCGTATAACCATGACGTTTTCCCCATGCCTTAAAGGATATTTGAGTCAATGGGGAAAGGTGGGATGGTAGAAGCAAATTCAATAATGGAATTACAAGTAGAGTCTTGGTTGAGACAAGAGGGGCTAGATGATGCTCTATATGGAGCCAATGTTTCTAGGTATTAGACCTTCACCAGGCAGCTAGTTGGGAGACATGCTTGGCTAGAAAATAATCTTGAATGTCTTGGAGGCCTAGATCTCCCACCCATTTATCTTTAGAGAGTATTGTGCTAGCCACATGAGGTTTATGTAGTGCCCAGTGTTATGGATAGTGAAAGTGGACCCACTGTGCTAACCAACCAGGCTTTTGGACTAGACCTGGTGTTGCTGGCAGCTGACTCCAGTTGTAAGGTAATTCCAGATGGCAAATCTTGCTTTTGGCTAATCAGGAAGATGAGAAGAGCCCTGCCTAAAAAGCAGGGTAGGCGCCCTTACAAGAACGGCCCCAAGCTGGAACCTTGGGGCCAAATAACCCTGACAGGACACTGGGACAATGTTCTGAACACAGGGAACACAAAACACAGAACAGGACTGACTTACCAAAGAAAAGGGAACGATGCACAGACTGGAGGGAAATGGGCAAATGCACACAGGCTACAGCCCATACAGAATAAACAGATGCAGACACAGGATCGAATACATAAAACAGTCCTGAGACAGGCGACCTAGATGTGCTAAATGTCTGAGACAAACACATAACAATACTGAGGCAAAGATGGAGGATTCCTAGCTCAGCTAAATAGGTAGGTAATTATCAATTAGGCTGTAGCTGGGCTGTGAGCACTAAGTAGGGTTAACTAGACCATTGCTGGTATAAAATAGAAACAACGAGTACATTCATAAAGAAGGAGCAGAGGGATGCCCGGAATAGCAAGAGGGCAACAGACACAGGTAGCAGACCTAACAGCTAGACAAATAGCGACAAGATCTAATTCACATATTTAAATAAATATTATAGTAATTCAATAGGGAGTAATTCAATAGAGAAAAAGCAAAATAGATAAAGTAAGTTTGGAATTTAAAGCATTTTAAAAGTAGCTATTCTTCCAACCCACAAAATCTTGGATTTAGAAAATCTTTGTAATTTTTCCTGCAATATTTTTAGCATAGGTTCGAAATTGGATTGATAGAGTTTCGTCACTTCTGTCTGAGACGGCTGATGAAACTATGGTGAGCAAGGTACTGGAGCAGTTTGCACGGGTGTGTGTACATGAGACCAAAGGTGGCTAAGATACAGGAGCGGACCAAACAAAGGAGAAGAACACCTTGATCCTCTCTGATAGGACCCACCTTGAAGTAGAGCACCCTTTCCGAAAGGCATGGCCAAATGTTTGAACGAGGTAAGGTCCGAAGTCAGAGAGTAACTGGAGAATCGGAACCAGGGACTACAGAAGGACTGAACATAAAACACTGAACACCAACAAAACTGAAAGCAAACAAATAGACTGCAGGCAACAGACAAAAATGCAGAGGATACAAAACAAACAGATATGCAAATTACTAGCCAGACAATAGCAAGGTGTGCTGTGAGTGCAGACAAGGCCAGAATACAACAAGGATAACCAACACTTTCAGCCAGGATTATATATCTAAAGAGAAGTTGCTGGTTGGCTGACAGAGCTGTCAATCCTCACAGACAACACAGTTGCTGACATAATTAATGAGGATGCTGATTAGCTGACAGATCACCAGCTAGAACTTCAACTAACAGCAGCAGGAAGATATATAACCCTAACTAGTCTGGGCTCACTGAAGTATGTGTGCGCTGGCAATGACATTACAAGTTTTTCGTGTAAAATGACTATAGTTATCCCAAGTATTTTATATCCTCAGGTTGCCAGTCGAAAGAGCACTTGTTTTGTAGATATTGTAATGCATCACTAGATTTATTCATAGGCAAGATTTGAGGTCTTATAATGAGAGATTTGTCTAAACTGTTTTATTACGTCCAGAGAAGGTATGGGGTCTGTGTGTAACAATATTAAAGGAGAGTGATCTCCAATCTACATTCCTTTGATTAAAGTACGTTCTCCAAGAGTTTGCACCAAAGGTTCCAGGGACAGTGGGCAACCTTGCCTGCTGCCATTTGTAATATTGAATTAATCTGATAAGGCCCCATTTTAAATACTTGCACAGAGGGGTTTGAGTATAGTGGGGATACAGCTTTCAGAAAGTGGCCACCAAATCCCATTTTATCTAGGGCTGCAAAGACATATGGCCATTTTTACGTGATCAAATGCCTATTCAGCATCCAAAGCAAGGAAAACTGCAGGAATTTTTGTAGATTTAAAATAATGTGCAAGATTTAGGACCCTTCTAGTAATATCCAGAGTTTTTCTACTTTTCACAAATCCCACTTGGTCTTCCCTGGTCAAAGATGGTAAAATAGGTACCAGTCTGAAGGCTAGTAATTTTGCATGAATTTTATTGTCAGTATTTAATAATGATATAAGATGAAAATTTGGGGGGTTATTTGAGTGTTTTCAGGGTTTAGGAAGAGTGAGTATTAACACTTGCTGATTTTCCATAATCGCTAGTTGGAAGGCTTTGCACATATGTGGGGACAGAGTATCTCAAAAGGTTTTGTGGTAAGCATTTGTAAGTACATCTAGGCCTGCTGATTTACCATATTGAATGGCTGTGATTGGTTCTTGTGCTCAGCAAATCAGAGCCAGTGCTATCAGGAGGCCTGTTATTTTAAATCTCCGGCCAGAAGAAAATGATGAAGAACAATGCTAGGGAGCCCGGAGACAACACACGCCGGAGTACTGACAGCTCTGCTAGGTGATGTATTATATTTCAAAGTCCTTTTCCGAAAATCCCTGCAGGGGTTGCCTTCATCCCATTGCTTGCAATAGGATGGCAACAACGCCCGCCCCATTGAAAGCACTGGGATAGCATCGCGATCCTCTGCCACAGCTGTCACAGCTGTAGCAGGGGACTTTTTCATCCCTGCGGGAAGTCCAGTCATCACTGAACACTGTGACAATGCTGTCACAGTGTTCAGGGATGAGTGGACCATTGTAGAGCAGCTGCTTCACTGAATAGGCAAAGTTTCATGCGCTGCACACATGAAACTTTGCCCATTTGCGCGTTTTTGGCCAATGCGAGCAGAGCATTTTTTTCGCGCACATCGGCACACAAAAAAAAAACACACGCTCCTCTGACCTTGGCCTTTGGGTGCATAAAATATCCAGCATATAACAGTACAAGCAAATTGGAAAAGATTTAAAGAAATCTCAACTACACACCGTGAAAAAAAATCTGCAGAGTAAATTGACCTTGGTGTGGATTTTAAGACCGCCCTCACACAAATCAAAAAAGCTGGGGAATTTCTGCTAGCAGAATTACTGCAGCAATTCAAGGGGGTTTACCTTCAAGCCATGTGGACAGGAGTTTAAAAGAAATCTTCACATGATGCAGAAAGTTTCTGCCACAAACCCGCAGCTTTTTTGAAAAATGCTGCGGATTGTAAATCTGTAGTATGTCTATTTATGCTGCAGAATTTAACCCTTGCAATATAAGGGTTAAGTCGCAGGGATGATCTGCAATTATAAACATGGCCCTATCTGCACCATTTAGGTTCAGATTCGGTGACTGTGAATTTTGTTGCATATTTTTTGCAGGTATTCCACTGCCAAAAGCCTGCAGCTCATACGCCCCGTGTAAAGGTGGCCTTAATCTGCAGCATGTTAATTTCTGCTGCAGATCTTCACTGTGGATTTAATGTCCCCATATGAAAAGGTAGAAATCTAGAGTAATCCCGCAGTAAAATCCACTTCTTCGGGAAAGAATCGCAGGTTGTCCAAATCTTTCGGCGTTCCCTTGGAACACAGGGCCCATTATTTTCAATTGGGCGAGAAAACGTGTTTTTAATGCGACACATAAATGCGATGTGAGGTTTCCCATTGAAAACAATGGGAAACACTTGCAGATCCTAGTAGGATCATTACTTTTCCTGAAGTGATGGGAGGAGATTTTAAAGAAAAACGCATTGTATTTGTGGGTAAATTGCATATTGACAAGTGGGATATCAGACTGAGATTCACGGCCCAATATTGCGCTTGGCCATGTGTAGGAATTCTGATAGAAAAATTTCCCATTCAAGTCTATGGATGCGTTTTAAAAAATGGATTGCACTTGCATGATGTGGGGGCTATATAAATGAGTAATATAAAATAATAATAAAATAAAAGTCAGGGTGAGGATGTGGTGGGGTTGCCTCCTGCTTGTCACCATCATTTCTAAAAACAAAAACAATTATAGAATTTAAATTGGAAAAAACACACCTATAATCCAAAAAGTTGCATTGTTATATACGTACACGGGTGAATAAAGAGCCACTTTCTGGATTGCTGTAATTTTTCTTGATACTATTGTTTTGTGATCAGGAGTCGGACCGCCGGCACACCGGCATTTGTTGTTTAGAAACAGTGCTGCTATTCTCTTGCGTCCGTCTGTCTATCTATTAAATGTATCTGGTATTATGTAAGCAAAGGTCATCAATAACATAGACATAAAAGGCAAAGAAAGCAAGACAAATTGTTCTTTGCTATCACTCTTTTACATGATGCCGTACTTCTATAGTGTCTGTCTTTCTCTCCAATTTTGCAACCAGATTTGAAGCCTGCTTTGTGCTATTCCTTTCTTAACTTACAACATATGTAGCCTGTAGGCAAAGATTCACACACGTCTCTGGAATTCTGAGCAGACGACAATCAGTCACGGAAACATGTAAAAAGAATCCTGGTAACTGTCACTTCAAAAGTTGTCAGCGAGTTCCTATTATAACAGTACTTTTCTTGCCACCTCTCCCTAATATTGAAGAGATTCAGCAGAGTTACACATTTAATGAAGCTTACCCCCGGAGGAAATTTCCTTTATATCAAAATAAGTGTGTATTAAAGTTGTGAACTCCAGTAAACATATATTAGTAGATGAGATGCTAAAGCAATTCTATGATACAGTTACCTAAATGCACTGTTAGTTGTGGTTTATTGGAAAACAAATAAGAGGCATTCCAATAGGTGGCGCTGCAGAGGTATTGTTCCATCTCCCTTATTTGCATATTACCCAGAGGAGCATGCATGGCCTTATAAGCCTCTTTACTCACTTACCTTCAAGGTCCTCTCCCTAAGGAGAAAAGATAGCCAAGATAACCAACATTCAGGAGAAGTACATCCGTTATGATCCCGGTCACAAATGCAGAACAATGCAATAAAAACAGGAAGCAAAAATTATTTGCAGTTATATAAATTCCTGCAAATTTTGTGTGGGACTACTGCTGGCTAAAGCTGTGGGATGTACTACAACTATGGTGGCATAAGGGGCTACCGACGCTACACAGATAAGGTAGCCTACACCCAGAGCTACATAGGGGGAGGCAGGTGAATAGCACAAGATCAATATCCACAGTTCAATTGAGCCTTTGCAGATTTTCAGAGTATTGTATTAGTGTTAAGGAACCTTTTGAAAACTTTGTTATGGCTGGTTAACAAACTTCAGCAAAAAGTTTGGTTTGGTCCCAATTAGCTTAAAACGTACCAGAACTTAAAGGGGTTGTCCCGCGCCGAAACGTTTGTTTTTTTTTTAACCCCCCCCCCCCGTTCGGCGCGAGACAACCCCGATGCAGGGGTTAAAAAAACAACCCGCACAGCGCTTACCTGAATCCGCGTCCGGCGTCTTCATACTTACCTGCTGAAGATGGCCGCCGGGATCCTCTGTCTCCGTGGACCGCAGGGCTTCTGTGCGGTCCATTGCCGATTCCAGCCTCCTGATTGGCTGGAATCGGCACGTGACGGGGCGGAGCTACACGGAGGCGGCATTCTACACGAGCGGCCCCATAGAAGACAGGAGAAGACCCGGACTGCGCAAGCGTGGCTAATTTGGCCATCGGAGGCCGAAAATTAGTCGGCACCATGGAGACGAGGACGCTAGCAACGGAGCAGGTAAGTATAAAACTTTTTATAACTTCTGTATGGCTCATAATTAATGCACAATGTACATTACAAAGTGCATTAATATGGCCATACAGAAGTGTATAGACCCACTTGCTGCCGCGGGACAACCCCTTTAACCAATACTTCTAAAATTGCTATATAACAATATTGTTGTTGTGGTGGTCCTCCTGTGGCTCAGTAGTTCACCCCATTGCCTTGCAGCACTAGGGTCCTACGATAACATCTGACCAAGGATGACATTTGCATGGAGTTTCTATGTTCTGGCTGTGTTTCTTGATAAGCATCTTTCTTTATATAGCTCATACATATTACACAGCACTTTACAGCACTTGATATTTTCTGTTTCCAATCTATAGTCACCTATTGGTATGTTTTTGGAGTGTGGGGAGAAACCTACACAAATACAAGAAGAACTCCAAACTCGATGCAGATGTTGCACTTGGTCAGGTCTGTAGCTAGGACCCCAGTGCTGCAAGGCAACATTGCTAACCACTGAGCCACAGGAAGACCAACACTAAATAGTGTGTTCTGGTTTACTTGGAACCAAAGTTTTGGCAAAGTTTGACCTGAAATAGGATTTGACTAGTTTGGTTCGCTCAATGCCATGCTGTGTGGAGTTATAAGCTTGGTTACTAGAATTGTGAGGGAATGTTCATCTGTAATACAGACATTAAAATGCAGCCATATTGCCTTTGCTTGTGGCTGATTACAATGTAGTTTATTTGTTTTCGTGGAATTGCCTTCCTATATGTGTAGATAGATAAATAGATAGATATGAGAGACATAGATAGATAGATAGATAGATAGATAGATAGATAGATAGATAGATAGATAGATAGATACAAGCAGATATACAAAAAATACACACACAGTGAAACCATACATACTGTAGAAGCAAAAATATGTCAACACACACCCACCCACATACATGCACTAAGCACATTGTTATTAGAATGAGCTCCAGAGTATAGGTGATGCAAGGGAGAAATTGTGGAGACAATTCTGTGAGGAGCAGAGTAGAGGAAAGTAGATTAGGAGATCTTGCAAGGACTGGAGATTACGTGGAGGGAGATATTGGGAAATTAGGTCAAAGATATAGGGAGAGAAAAGGCTGTAGAATGGAGACTACATGTGGGTTGGTACTAGAATATTAAAGCTCAGATGTATGGAGGGGACAAGTTGTGGATGGCCTTGTATGGCTGCCTGCACACAAACGGGTCAGATTCCGCATGCGGGAGACCACAGCAGAATTCAACCTTAACAGCAGCCGGTGTCTGCCCGTATATGTCTTTTTTTTCTTCCTATGTGGATGCCTGTGGCAAGCTGCTGTCAGACATGCACAGTACAGATTTTTTTCTTTAAATGTTTATCCCTCCCGTGCCATCACTATGTGATAATCTGGAATCCGCGACATGTCTGTAATGTCAATTGCAGATGGGCCGTGGGTTAGACGGCTTACATTAACTTAAATGGAAGTCGTCTGCATGAACACCGCACGAAAATATAGCATACTGCGATTTTCCCTCTGCTCGTGGAAAACTGCAGTTGGTTTCCGCAGATGTGCAGGAAGAATCGATTTCCTATAGCATGCTATGAACGGCATTTGCTGTGGATCCACAATGTGGATGCCGACCGCAGATTATGCAATGCAAATCCATTCATGTGCAGGCGGCTTATGTCATTGATAATATTTTAAACTGGATTCTATGGATGATGGGTAACCAGTGAAGGGACTGGCAGAGGGGAAAGGCAGGGGAGTTAGGATGGATTGGAGGGGCATAAGAATGTTGGATGGGAGGCCGCAGAGTAGAATGTTGTACTGTCTTTAAGGTGATGAGGGCATGCATTAGCATTTTGTTAACTAGGTTTAAGAAGAATGATTTATGAAATAGATGTTTTATGAGCAGTGCTTCTATTTATGGTTTTAAGGAGAGGGTGGAGTCAAATGATACACTGCGTGGGGATTGAAGCCTTTGATAGTGATTGATAAGTCTAGTGAGGGTGTTGAGTTAGATGGGAGAAAGATGATATGAGTTTTCTCAATGCTGAATCTTGGAAACCAAGAAGTGAAGAAGGAGTATATAGCCTCTCTCTCTCAGGACGTGAACCAGTAACCACCTATATGCCAAGCAGTAGCCTAACCTATTGAGCTGTCCAGCTTGCTGGATAGCGCCTCTGAGTCCTGAAACCTTGCTTGTCATTCCCTGTCTCCTGTTCCTGGTTCCATGACTTCCTGTCTAGTTCTACCCCTTGTTTTGTTCCTTCCTCAATTAGCCCTCTACATAAACCTGCCCCTGTTCCCTCATTGCTCGCATTCTTATTGTGCTCAGTGTGTCAGCCTGTAAACCTGCTCCTGCCTTGACCTACTCCCTACAATTGAAGATTGTTCCTGTGTTCCCGACCTCGGCTATACCTCCTGACTACTTTTCTGCTTGAACCCACTGTACTGCACTGGCATCCTGTGAACCAGACCTCACCAATCCTTGACCATGCTACCCTCCAGTAAATGGCTAAAACACGAGATTCCAGTCCTGCTCCAAACACGTGACAGAATAAACACTAGCACTTGCTAGGGCCATGTCTTATGTGGAAAATGACAGCACTCTCCTTGATAACCTCCGCACCTTCAACGTGGCTATGGATCAAGTGCTCGACAACGCCAACCACTGTGTAATGGCTTAAAGAAGGTTGTATAATCTTCAACAGGGTCGGCGTTTTGGTCACCGAATATACGACAGAATTTGGTCATTGGGTCAATGACTGCATGGAACCCTGCCGCGCAGCTGAGTCTGTTCCAAAGAGGACTTTCGAAAGGAGTTAAAGACAAGTTGGCCATAATAGAGAACCTGGAAGATTTGGAAGACTTCATTCAATTAAGTATCCACATAGAACAGAGGCTTACAGAACAATGAAATGAGAAGTTACATTTGTTTGGAAATCACCCATGCTATTCGTTCAGTTCATCCACCCTAAACACCCAACCAATGAAGGACTCTTCACCCGAACCAATGCAGATCGACGTCATCTGCAAACCCCTCTCCATGACAGAGAAAGAGAGGCACCACTCTGAGAATTTATGCCTGTACTGCGGGGAGTCCAGTCATTATGCTACAAACTGTCCTATTAAGTTCCAGAGGACTATCGCCCTGACACATGCTAAGACCATGAATAACCCTGCCACCCAAAAGAGTCAAATATTACTCTGCCAGCCATCCCATTCTTTACCCAAGAAGACAGGGAGAAGCCTCTTTAGAAAATAGAAAATGTTTTGTGACAAGCTTGCAGCAGTGTTCTATATTGAAATTGATTCATAATCTAACTTGATTCATATTATATGCCACTTCTTGATGTGTTTATATGTAAATCTTTAATGATCACAATTTTCCATACATGCAAGCTGTTCAATAAAAAAAACTTATTGTTGAAAAAAAAAAGACAGGGAGAAGTATCACCCATCCTCCCACTTCTTTATCCCTATCAAGATAACTATGGGGAGCTGCAACATTTTAGGCACTACCATGTTGGATTAAGGAGCAGGAGAAAATTTCATGAATTGCCAATATGCTCTTCACAACCATATTGCAACCAAAGCTAAAACCGAACCCGTTGACATGGAAATGGTGGATGGATCCCCTTTGGTTTTAGGGACCATCACTCAGGAGACAAGTCAACTGGATATTCACATACAGCCAGATCATCATGAGGCAGTCAGTTTTCATCTCATCTCCTCTCTGAAATTTCCAGTCATCCTAGGAATCCCTTGGTTCTCTACTCACAACCCAGCCATCAACTGGGAATCAAGAACTATCACATTTCCCTCAGAGCATTGTAATGTGAATTGCCAATCCAAGATGCCCATGCCTAGTCAGGGGCAAGACCACAAGAATGCTTCCCTAGAAAGCAAGAAGTTGCCACCACAATACTTGTCATTCAATGATGTCTGCAGCAAAAAGAAAGCCAATCAACTGCCCCCTCATTGGCCATATGATTGTTCTATTGAAATGCTTCCTGGATCTTCTATTCCATTTGGGCGTATCTACAACCTGTTAGAACCAGAATTAAAAGCTCTTCGGGAATATTTGGATGGAGATCTGGAAAAGGGCTTTATTTGGCCCATTTCCTCCCTGGTGGGAGCACCCATATTCTTTGCTAAAAAGAAAGATTCTACTCTTCGACCATTCATTAATTGCCGGGAACTTAACAAGATCACTATTAAAAATCGCTATCCTCTCCTGTTAATTCCAGAACTGCTGGAGAGGCTGCGGGCAGCCAAGATCTTTACTAAACTTTACTACAACACCCTGGAATGCCCAATTTTTGTGCAAATTTAGCTAGGCCTTTTGCAGGCTGTATCATAGGACAGTCCTGTGAAGAACAGGGCAGTTGGGTATGTATAAGTGTGCAAATACTCCTGTGCTAAAAAGTGGCTAACATGTTGCAAATATATTTTTCCTTAGCTAAATAGAGCTGTGACAGTCAGCACTGATAGATTCCAGAGGATGAAGCAGCATTCTCAGATGTAGAAATGTTGTTGGTTTTCGTTGAGAAAATTCTGTGTCTGACTTCCTGTGAACTACAAGATTACATCAACTTCTAACAACTCTTTCTGGGCAACTCTGACATCTCTTTCCTTATCAAGTTTCATTGTCCTTGTTGCTCTGTATAGAGTACTGCAGAAGATATCATTTCTACCCTAACTAAAAGCCCTTTTAAGCCCCATTTACACTGATAGATGATCGCTCAAAAGTCGCTCAAACAATAGTTTGATGATAGTTTTGAGCGATCAGCTTTGCATACTTTATAGTAGCTAATTAGCTACTATAGAGCTATGCAGCCAGAGCAGGATACAGCCACGGCTGCTAACAGAACAATACAGCTGTTTTGCATAAAGAAACAGCTGTATTCTTCTCCGCTCTGACTGCCAGTGTTTCCGCTGTGAATTAACAGCAGGACACAGGCAGAGAGAATCTTATCAGTGCAGACTGCTCCGCTGATAACAGCTGCTTCCTCAATTCTAGCAAGCAAGAATTCAGCTATCAATGACTCGTGCACGAAAATTGCACAATGTCCCTGCATTTAGACAGAATGAGAATTGCTCAAAAGACAGCTTTGGGCGATTTTTGAGGGATTCTTGTTGTGTCTAAAAGGGCCTTTACACACAACGAGTATCTCTAAAAATTCATCTAAACAGCTGAAAATGATCGTTACATGTAAATGGGGGCATTGTGCACTTTTCGTTTGGATGATGGATTTCATTTGCGCATAAAATCCATCTTTCAGCAGCTGAAAGACTGAGCGAATACATTTCATTTGAATGCATTTCGCTCATCTTTCAAAAGACTGCATACATAATGAGTGCACTGTGCACTCTGCAACAATGGGAACAATGGAATCTGCCAGCAGATATTTAACAAAGGACTCCTTGAGGAAAAAGAAGTTCCTTTTACATGCAAATGACGATGATAAAAGTGTTAATGGTCATTAAAGCCATTAACACTTTATGCAAATACATTGCTAAATCTTTTAATCTTTGAGCCATTGGAAAGATTATCTTTGCGTGTAAAGGGACTTTAAAAAAAGAAATTTAATAAGGGCTGTGTGGCAAAACTCTGGTATAAAAAAAGTCTAAAAAATGGCACAATCCATACTTGTACAAAAATTTGCAACTTCTTTGCCCTTTTTACATGATCCTCAACACTTTTCTAAAAAGAGAAAGAAGTGGTGGGGTCTACTTGTGGCCCAAAAAAATAGCCAAAATTTATGCAAGAAACTGGCATAAATTATAGCGCAAATCTATTAAGCTGGAATAAATTGGACTTTCTCACTCGCATGATGCACCAAATTTACTAGCAGGCTTTTGCAAGGTTGCCAGTCTCTAGTGAATTCTTCCCTGTCTTTGCCACTTGTGTGTGATGTATTCATGTGTATCCTGTGAGATACTACTGTACTTCATACTATTCCCAGACTCATGTGTTGTAAGACCAGACATGGAGAACCCCATCACAAACAGGAGATCAGGCAGCAGTGTGAAGCTGTATCACACAGGATATACTAAGCCTTTGCAGAGTAAGAGGACAGAAGTTCTATGTCACTAATCTATTACATTACTGCCCTTAGGCTTTGTACCCATGAGCGTATATCGGCCGCAATTTCATGGCCGGCCAATATATGCGCTACGCTGAGAGAGATAAAACAGGTGAACGGGCGCACAAATCAAACATTTGTGCGCCGGTTCAGACGGAATGGGTCCCAGTGCATATACACCGAGACTACCACGCCGTCGCCCCTTTCACCCCCCTCCCCATCGCAGGCTCACCTCTGCTCTCCTCCCCACTTGTTCTCCTCAATAGGAGGGGGTGGGGGCGGAGCTAAGCATCAGCCCGTCCCACCTCCTCCCATTGATGGCTATGGACAAGGCATGGAGAAAGGGTGGAAGCTTAGCTCCACCCACATCCCACTCCCTCCCATTGTAAAGAGCCAGAGGTGAACCTGCATTGGGGGGGAAGAAGAGCAGAGGAAGGAAGTTTAGCAGCCATGCCCACCTCCAGCTGCTGCCATGGGCTCCCATAGGAGCTCATGCAGTGGCTGACATATTCCGGCCCAAAAGATAGCTCCAGGACTATCTTTTGGCTTAGACGTAAAAACACCTGGCGCTATATTGGCCTGGCTAGGCGCTTTTACGTCTCAGGAATATGGCCATGTGATCTGATGCATTGGAATCCAATGCATCAGATCACAGTGTATATCAGCCAGACATGAAAACGGACAGTCGATATACGCTCATTGGAAACAGCCCTTAGATAGGACGCAGAGCAAGTACAGTGTGGTGGGACTCTGAATTCTCTATATTTGCAAAGTTTAAAGTATCATGGAAACTGTAGGGGAACATTAGGAGAACCATATCACAAGCGAAGATGGCAGATAACTAGAGATGAGTGAGCATACTCGTCCGAGCTTGATGCTCGTTCGAATATTAGTGTGCTCGAGATGCTCGTTACTCGAGACGAGCACCACGCGGTGCACTGACCATTGAATTCAATACAGCCGGCTCCATTGAAAGCAATCGGCTGCCGGCTAGCGCGGGATGAATTTTCGGGAAGGGCTTAAAAATATAAGCCCTTACCTGAAAATCATCCTAAAATGTGTAAAAAGTAAAAAAAAAATATATACTCAGCTTGTCCCGGCAGAACGATGTTAGCCCATTGAATACAGCCGGCTCCATTGAAAGCAATCGGCTGCCGGCTAGCGCGGGATGAATTTTCGGGAAGGGCTTAAAAATATAAGCCCTTACCTGAAAATCATCCTAAAATGTGTAAAAAGTAAAAAAAAATATATACTCAGCTTGTCCCGGCAGAACGATGTTAGCCCATTGAATTCAATGGAGTCGGCAATACAGCCGGCTCCATTGAAAGCAATGGGCTGCCGGCGATCGCACAATGAATTTTCGGGAAGGGCTTAAATATATAAGCTCTTCCCTGCAATTCATCCAGAAATGTGTAAAAATAAAAAAAATATATATACTCACCTCCTCCCGGCTGAGTTCAGCTGCGGCCAGCTGGCAGTTCTCCTGAACTGCTCTCTGTAGTATTCAGCAGCCGGGGATTTAAAATCCCCGCCTGCTGAATGAGCTGCCTCTGATTGGTCACAGCCTGACCAATCAGAGGCAGATCTCACTCACACCCATTCATGAATTCATGAATGGGTGAGTGACTGCTGCCTCTGATTGGCTCAGCGCAGCTCTCAGCTGAATGACAGCAGTTCAGCACCACAGTGCAGGGGACAGCAAGAGAAGACGCGGCTGTGCCCGGCAGCTGAAGGGAGGTGAGTATCTATATTTTTTTTGTTTTTTAAATCACTTTTAATTCATTTCCAGGGAATGGCTTATATGTAAAGCCCTTCCCTGAAAAAGAATTCAGGTGTGCCAGCGGACAATTGTCTTCAATGGAGTCGCCGGCAGCAGCATCTTTTTTACACTAAAATCTTTCTTTTTCAGGTAAGGGCTTATATTTTTAAGCCCTTCCCGAAAATTCATCCCGCGCTCGCCGGCAGCCCATTGCTTTCAATGGAGCCGGCTGTATTGCCGGCTCCATTGAATTCAATGGGCTAACATCGTTCTTCTCTGCCACAGCTGTTACAGCTGTGGCAGAGGAGAACGATCGTTATGCTGACAGTGGGGGGGGGGGGGGTCTCACTCTTGCCACTATTGTGGCTTAATAGTGAGACTTCGGAGCCCGAAATGCAGCCCTGCATGTTGCTCCTCGCCTGCCCTATCCATTTCTGCGTTTTTTACATGACTTTGGTGATTTGCTAAGATTTTCACAAATGAAAACCTTAGCGGAGCACCAGTCATATACAAAAATGCTCGAGTCACCCATTGACTTCAATGGGGTTCGTTACTCGAAACGAACTCTCGAGCATCACTGAAAGTTCGACTCGAGTAACGAGCACTCGAGCATTTTGGTGCTCGCTCATCTCTACAGATAACACATAAATGGCACATCAACTAAAACAGGTATATACAAGAGCCTCTACATTCTTTAATAATACCCTATGCTGCAGTACATAGGCAAAAAATACATTTACTGGAGTGCCTCTTTCATTAGAAGATGAGAGAACCAATCAGAGTTTGATCTCTGCCTCTATGGACACCATAGTATCTATATGGTCTGCCACAATCAGGGGCGTAACTATAGAGGATGCAGGGGATGCGGTTGCACCCGGGCCCAGGAGCCTTGGGGGGCCCATAAGGCCTCTCTTATCCATATAGTAAGCCTAGTACAATGAATAAAACATTATAGTTGGGGGCCCCGTTACAGGTTTTACATTGAGGCCCCTGAGCTTCAAGTTACGCCTCTGGCCACAATGGTATATACTCCCTTAAGAAAGTATCTTATATAGATACAGTATATTTCTCAGCTAATTAATGTCAGTAAACTGACATGTGTATCTGACATCATTTTCTGTTGATTCCTTGAACAACAGCTTCTGCAAATTTATGTTATTCAGTGTAGAAAATAAAAGCACTTCCTTTTTTAGACAATTAAATGATGTACTTTTCATTTTAGCATACATTTCTAATGGCCTTTAATAACCACATTCTTCATGATAGGTGAACATTTATTAAAAAAGAAAAAAAACATAATTGTCGTGAACAACACAGGCCAAAGAATAGATTTTGGAAATCTTCAATAATAACATTGCATTAATAGCTTACTCGATTAGATATGATTGATAGCAAAATTGGGCCCCCATTGCTTCTTTCCACATTGAAACACATGTCTCTCTTCCTTTTGATGCCCCCGTTGCAAACAAAAAGGAATAGATTGATATCAGCAGGTGTTCAATTAATTTAAAAAGAAAAAAAACATGACCTCTCTTTTATGGAAGTCGCATACTGAACGTTATTAAAATATTAAGTTGAAAAAAAAAAACTTTCTTACTGACTTTGCAACTTTAGTGATGACAAGCATCTGAGGGCCTTTGTGTACTCAAAATAAATAGAAAAAAGTACATAAAGATCATTTCCTCTATGGACTTTCTTACCATATCAATCTTTAATCTCACTTTGTATGTTTTTGTACACTCCTCCAATGTAAATAGGAAACATTATTATAGAAAGCAAAGAGCAATTCGATAAACTGTGAAATTTTGTTATATTATTAGAAAATCTATATATAATTCATGCAATGTTTTATCCAGACCTCTTTAGCCATGTAGACTTGGCTGGGAGCACTTATTTGTTAATCATTCATATGTAGACACATATTCCTGACCTCATTAGCTGTAGAAATGGTTGTAGCCAGGGACATAATATGTAATGACAAAGCCCCAAGCCAAGACATGGAGGGGAGACTCCATGGCAATAACTACCACCAACAGCACGTTAATTCAGTAAGCATATATCCTTTATTCTAAAATACATTAAAACAGGAGATAATTAACACTTATCTGATCAGAAATAGACGGAACAACAAATACAGGATATAGAAACCAAATGCCATGCAGACCGGACATTGATTGATGTAAATATACATGGTCCCTACCATTGACAGCCAAATGATTCTATCAAATATAATATAATATAGTATAATATAATATAATATAAACTGTAAATGTATACAATAAGATACAAAAAAAGAAAAAAAGACAGAAACAGAGGAAAGGGGAATCTCTAATACCCTATTACATCGTAAAAACAGTGGTCGAGCACAGAAACCTCCTGAATACCGCAGGATGGCTCTGAGTTTATACAAAGGCACCACCAGATTAGAAAAGGGAAAACCATCAAATAGCCTAGTATAGTTGCATGTAATAAGGTGCAGAAGGCTGTATTCCACAAAATACAAACCATAACAGCCTAACAGATCAAATGAAACAATGCCACTGACCATGCACTTGAATAGAGATCAAATACACACAGTGATTGAAAAAGAATGGGGCAAAGGTAAAGCTGATTTCTTCATACATGAATACCTTACAGATGGTCAATGTGGGCACCGCTGGTGACATAGCAGATGTCAATTTGGTAGTCCAGTTCTGCCCACAGGTATTCTCCATTATCAATTCTATTGTAGCAGAGATTTGTTGCTTTTGATCATCTGGTGTCACCAACAAACATCTGTAAATTGTATTAAAAACTTGAAGAATTCTTCTATCTTTTCATATCATCCTGACTGTTGTATGTCAATTCATGTATAAGGAAATCCGTTTTTCTTTTGCACCATTCTATTTTAATCACCCTCTATAACTCATTACACAGTCCAATAGGCAAATTCCAAGTGTTTGCAGCTGGCTCCATACCATATAATCATAAGGCCCCAAAACCAAGATATGGAGTGAAGACTCACTTGGCAATGATAACTACCACGAACAGCAGGTTAATTGAATGAAGAAGGCTATGTTTAAGAAGAATTATTTCAATAGTACAAGCAGGTTACCTTCTATTGTGTTTTCAGTCTGACCAGTAAACTCCAAAATGTACTTATAGTATGGAGTAAACACGTCACGTGGACTCTTAAGGCCCATTTACACACAAAGATAATCTTTCAAAGAATTGAAAGTTTGAAAGATTTAGTGATCTTTTTGCATAAACATCCATTAACACTTTATCATCTTCATTTGCATGTAAAGGGCCTCCAGGAGCTGTTTGCAGAGCCCAGCTTGTGATTAATCCCTTGATCAGCTGTGCAAGCAGCTGCATTGTTCTCCTCACGGCTCCCAGCAGGTTACAATGTTATTTGCTACATTCCGGGGAGATAACAGCGTGCGGTCTATTGAGAGACACTTTATCTCCAGTAGCTGAACGATTGATTTTAAGTTCACTTTAAAATCATCATTCAGATTAAAAAGTGCATGGTGCCTGCATTTGCATGAAACGCTCATTTTTGGTCATTTGAACAAATTTTGAGCGATACTCGTTACGAGTAAATGGGCCTTTAGGTGCTACTTGGAGAGATTCTGTGCCATTGAGCATATTGTATGCAAGACCAGCTTGAGAGGAAGGCAGATAAGGGAATAATGTAACTTGGAGTGCTATTAGATATGTGGGCTACACTTTATTAATTAAGACAAGGAAAACGTATTTTCTACATTGAAATCTCCTCGTAGAACCAACTGGAGTTCCCAGGGGAAGCGCTCGGAATATACGCTGAGAATGCTAGAGATTGGGGAGGGTAATTAAATGAGAGTCTATTTGAGAGCTATCATGAACTTTAATCCCTGCTTTGAACACTGAGAGAGCATATCCCAGCTCTGGAACATATGTGTGATACGCTACCAAAAGACAATGAAAAATTGTCACTTGAATTAAGCTGAGTTTGTCTTATTTTGGTTCCTTATTTTGTTTTAATGGTTCTACAAGCTTCCTTAGGTCAAAGTATTTATTTTTTCTGTTGTATCTCAATTTCCAGTGAGTCCAATGAGCTTAATGAAATTCTACCCATTAAAGCTATTGCCTGCTAAACCCATTTTTATGAAAAAGACGTTGTCATAGTGTTGTTCTTTAGGTTTCTAACTATCCATACATACAGGCAGACTATACTTATTGGACAAAATGTCACTATTTAAGCTGTTTGACTAATATGTCAAGTTGCATTTATCCAGACATGTGTGCTCTTGTGGAATGGAGCCTAGGCAATGTTAAAGTAGGATTAAGGATTATTGAGAGGGGAACATCACACCAGGTCCACTTCCATGGTGTTGGTGCTGCACTACAACGTTTTTTCTTTATTTACATCTATGGACAAACCCATAAAAACAGAAGACATTTGAACATTGTGTGTGCAAAAAAAAAGCAGCAACTGAGAGAGAAAAAAGGGCATGGCCGCCTTAGTAAAGCACCTGTAAAAACAATAATGAGCAGCAGTAATTGTTGATTGTGGTATAGCATCTCATCTGGTCAAGGAACAATCAAACTGGGAAGGCCCTTCACAGACTGATGCTTGAGCAGCATGTTGTTGCAAAATGAAAGTGGTCTTTCCAAGAGGTGTGGCTTATGTAAAGGGGTAAATATATTCAGACCCCAGATCAGACATGTAAATTTCACACCCTAGACTCCCTTATTGTATTTTGACTCCCTAAATATGTTCAGAAACCTTATATTAAGATCATACCCCCTAAAAATATTCAAACCCCAGACCCCGTACATTTATATTCGGACCCTAATTTAATTTAGACACAACACCCGACCCCCTAAATATATTTAGAACTCCTATATTCATTTCAGACCCCTAACTTTGTTCAAACCCCAGATCAGGCAAAAAGATAATATTCAGTCCCCAGAAAAAACAATATACTTACCCTCTTCACTTCCCGCTCTTGTTCAGCTCTAGACATTACTACATTGCGTCCAGACACTTTACAGCATCAGGATGTTATCTGCATGTTCACACAGTATATTCTGATTCTAGATGGAGTCAAGACCTGGTGTAACTGAGCCCAGAACTAAACATGAGCCTGGAGGGTAAGTATGCAGGTCACCATTTATTCGATTAATCAAATAGATGATCGCTAATTTAGTTGTGCGGCACCTGCACTCTATTTCAGGGTGAAACAGGATGAAAACCATATATGACAGGGTGACTGGATAAAGGAGGCTGAAAATAGGTTGACTCACTGTTAATCCAAGTGAGTTGACCTTTCTGGGTAGACCTGTGGCTCGGGAGGAATATTGTTTCTGCTTGTAGTGATCACCTAAAAAGTGTGAGAAGACTTAAAAGTCCATACAATGCTCTTCTGGAAAATTTGGTATGCAAATGGCAGATTGTACACTGATGAGGGGCAAAAACCCCAGAACAGTCTGTCTGTATATGGTTATTTTTTTCTTCTGGAGAAGACTCTTGTTTTGACTTATGTTTCCAGTCATGTTACAAGGCCTGTTAAAAGGGCAGACATTGACTTGTACGAAAGCTACTTTCTAATAGGCGGGGCTGTCAAGGCTTTGTAACAGCTGCCATATTGCTAAAGTTGAGTAATAGACACAGCCTTTTTGTATG
This sequence comes from Eleutherodactylus coqui, assembly GCF_035609145.1. Taxonomy (NCBI): domain Eukaryota; kingdom Metazoa; phylum Chordata; class Amphibia; order Anura; family Eleutherodactylidae; genus Eleutherodactylus; species Eleutherodactylus coqui. The sequence goes on from NC_089847.1 coordinate 46,394,527, forward strand.
TGTAGAGTAAATACACAACAACTGTGTGTCCAAGGGAAGCTAGTCTCTGGCAACTGGACTGTCCGTAATCTGTAATGTTAGGCCCGCCATCATCTACATCACTGGGTATTCTTGATGGGTGAGAATCATCAATGAAAATGTAATGCTGTAATATATCCATGAAGAAGGTATCAGTAGGGTGGTGAAATACTCTGTGCACAAAATTTATAAATTCCTTAAAAAGAATCTTCATCTCATACACACTGTAACAAGAGGGCATCCGCTACGTCTAGAAAAAAGCAGGTTTCATCACCAATGCAGAAGGGGGTTCTTTACTGTAAGAGCAGTGAAACTGTTGAACTCTCTGCCTGAGGATGTGGTGATGGCAAAATCCATAGAGGAGTTTAAAAGGGGACTTGATGTCTTCGTAGAGGGGAAGGATATTACAGGATATAAATCTTAGGTTAATTGTTAATCCAGGTATACAGGCAGGTAGGAACTATTAGAGGTTGATCCAGGGAACAGTCTGATTGCCATTAGGGAGTCGGGAAGGAATTTGTCCCCAAAAGGGCTAATTGGCTCCTGCCTCTTGGGGTTTTTGCCTTCCTCTGGATCAACAACATAGGAGGATAAACAGGCTGAACTAGATGGACATTGTCTTCATTCGGCCTTACATACTGTGTTACTATGGTACATCGACGGTACTTTGATAGCGATCATCAGATCAAAAATACCAACGTTGATGATCCTGTCAATGGGTCATAAAAAAAGATGTCCGTCAATGCAGGAGCTTCTTGTGAAGGCTACTGTGACTGTAACTATCCTCAAAAACATGATGCATGCTGGTCAGTTGTGCTTCATGTTTGGTAAAGGACCTACTAGTTTGTTTTTCTTTACTTCCACCCTCTTCTCAAAAGTAATGGCGAGCATCAAAGTTCAAAGGCAGCTTTTGCATTCATGAAAGCACATATGTTAATCTATACAGCTAACAATTTATTAGATTTCTTGTAATGGAGAAAGCAAATGCCCATCCCCCAGCCTATCTGCTTATTTGATTTACCATTGTTAATATTGTTTAATACACAAACCATCAAATTATCTCCAAGTGGAAAGAAAAAATATGCAAGAGGGTTATAAATGCAAATTCCCCCTCTTTGAAACAATTCAGCATTAAATATATTGTCACGACTGTTACTTCTTTATTTATGGAAGTGCTGAATCCACAAATAAATTTAAATTGTGAAGCAATAAAAGGAAAATTGTCTTGACATGGACAATTTTAATGTGGAAAAGAAACCCTTTTATGTTATGTAATTTAGAGGTGGAAAGCTTTCTGATTCAGATAAAGCTGTTCAAATTAAGAACTATATATGTGCCCAGCAGAACTATGGGCCTCTAAATATGGTTTGCCATAAGTATGACATTTTATCTTAATTTTATCAAGTCAATTAAGTCGGATACAAATGGAGAAGGATGCAATAATAAATTCTAGAGATGTGAGTTTTAATGATAACTTAGTGGGGAACAGCTGGGACAAAAAACCCTTGTAAAGAACATAAAGACATTGACTAAAATGGCTCCATATTCTAGAAGCAGATAAAAAATGTAAGATTAGCTATCTTTAATATAGGATTATACCATATTAAGCCATTCCTGCATTCAAAATTCTGAGCATGTTTTCTTAATATCTTGTCACACTGTCGACTACAAAAGTTTGGGCTCGCCTTACTAACTTACATGGTCTGTTACTTTTCTAACAGGGAAGAATGCAACTACTCGAAAGGACATAGGTGTAGAATGTTGTCGTATACTTGCTGTATCAATTCCTGAGAGTTTCCAAGACCTCAGCTTGCTGCAATGCAAAAGAGTCTTCATTGGCTATGCCAAGGGGATAAAATTTCTGGTCATATGATGGACACATAGATACATTGGTTATTACTAGAGATGAGCGAACGTACTCGTCCGAGCTTGATACTCGTTCGAGTATTAGCGTGTTCGAGATGCTCGCTACTCGTAACGAGTACCATGCGATGTTCGGGTTACTTTCACTTTCATCTCTGAGACGTTAGCGCGCTTTTCTGGCAAATTGAAAGACAGGGAAGGCATTACAACTTCCCCCTGCGACGTTCAAGCCCTATACCACCCCCCTGCAGTGAGTGGCTGGCGAGATCAGGTGTCACCCGAGTATAAAAATCGGCCCCTCCCGCGGCTCGCCACAGATGCGTTGTGACATAGCTGAGGGAAAGTGCTATCGTGTTGGAGCTGCTGTAGGGAGAGTGTTAGGAGTTATTGTAGGCTTCAAGAACCCCAACGGTCCTTCTTAGGGCCACATCTAACCGTGTGCAGTAGTGTGGAGGCTGCTTTTTGCAGTGTTGCAAATTTTTTTTTTTTTGGTATATCGGCCGTGCAGAGCATTGCGCCCTGCAGTAATACTCCAGGGACAGAAGTGCTTAGGCAGGGAGAGTGTTAGGAGTTATTGTAGGCTTCAAGAACCCCAACGGTCCTTCTTAGGGCCACATCTAACCGTGTGCAGTAGTGTGGAGGCTGCTTTTTGCAGTGTTGCCCTTTTTTTTTTTTTGGTATATCGGCCGTGCAGAGCATTGCGCCCTGCAGTAATACTCCAGGACAGAAGTGTGGAGGCAGGGACAGAAGACATATCTTATTGATTGAATATACGCAGTGGGCCTTTTCTAAAAAATATTGGGCAAAAAATCTATTTTGCCTGCCTGTCACTGTGCTCAGTGTTCTGGGTCCGTGTGTGCTGGGTGTAGTAGTTCTACAAAATCATATGCAGCCAGCTAAGTGTTACAGCAGGCTTGCGCCAAATTATTTCCTGGCTCTGAAATCACCGCTCTGTTGCAGTTAATAACAGTGCAACACTCTGCAGTTCTGTGACACACTCCAGGGACAGAATTGTGGAGGCAGGGACAGAAGACATATATTATTGATTGAATATACGCAGTGGGCCTTTTCTAAAAAATATTGGGCAAAAAATCTATTTGGCCTGCCTGTCACTGTGCTCAGTGTTCTGGGTCCGTGTGTGCTGGGTGTAGTAGTTCTACAAAATCATACGCAGCCAGCTAAGTGTTACAGCAGGCTTGCGCCAAATTATTTCCTGGCTCTGAAATCACCGCTCTGTTGCAGTTAATAACAGTGCAACACTCTGCAGTTCTGTGACACACTCCAGGGACAGAATTGTGGAGGCAGGGACAGAAGACATATATTATTGATTGAATATACGCAGTGGGCCTTTTCTAAAAAATATTGGGCAAAAAATCTATTTGGCCTGCCTGTCACTGTGCTCAGTGTTCTGGGTCCGTGTGTGCTGGGTGTAGTAGTTCTACAAAATCATACGCAGCCAGCTAAGTGTTACAGCAGGCTTGCGCAAAATTATTTCCTGGCGTTCCGTAAACGAAGTCAGCCTCCAACCACAGGCCAATAAGCGGCACATTTTATTACAGCGTTCTGTTTCTGCACTACTGGTAATACACCATGCTGAGGGGTAGGGGTAGGCCTATAGGACGTGGACGCGGGCGAGGACACGGAGGCCCAAGTCAGGGTGTGGGCACAGGCCGAGCCAGTGCGGTGGCCAGGGGTAGAGACAGGGCCAGACCGAATAATCCACCAACTGGTTCCCAAAGCGCCCCCTCGTGCCATGACACCCTGCAGAGGTCAAGGTGCTCTACGGTGTGGCAGTTTTTCACAGAGACGCCTGACGACCGACGAACAGTGGTGTGCAACCTTTGTCGCGCCAAGAGGAAGTGGAGGCACCACCACCAGCATGCGCAGGCATACGATGGCCAAGCACCCCACAAGGTGGGACGATGCCCGTTCACCGCATCCGGTTTGCACCACTGCCTCTCCCCCTGTGCCCCAACCTGCCACTGAGATCCAACCCCCCTCTGAGGACACAGGCAGTACCGTCTCCTGGCCTGCACCCACACGCTCACCTCCGCTGTCCTCGGCCTCATCCAGCAATGTCTCTCAGCGTAGCGTCCAGACGTCGCTAGCGCCACTGTTTGAGCGCAAGCGCAAGTACGACACCACGCACCCGCACGCTCAAGCGTTAAACGTGCACATTGCAAAATTGATCAGCCTAGAGATGCTGCCGTATAGGCTTGTGGAAACGGAGGCTTTCAAAAGCATGATGGCGGCGGGGGCCCCGCGCTACTCGGTTCCCAGTCGGCACTACTTTTCCCGATGTGCCGTCCCAGGCCTGCACGACCACGTCTCCCGCAACATTGTACGCGCCCTCACCAACGCGGTTACTGCCAAGGTCCACTTAACAACAGACACGTGGACAAGCACAGACGGGCAGGGCCACTATATCTCCCTGACGGCACATTGGGTGAATTTAGTGGAGGCTGGGACAGAGTCAGAGCCTGGGACCGCTCACGTCCTACCCACCCCCCGAATTGTGTGCCCCAGCTCGGTGGTGGTATCTGCGGGGGTGTATGCTTCCTCCACTAAACCACCCTCCTCCTCCTCCTACGCAACCTCTGTCTCGCAATCAAGATGTGTCAGCAGCAGCAGCAATTCGCCAGCAGTCGGTGTCATGCGGCGTGGCAGCACAGCGGTGGGCAAGCGTCAGCAGGCCTTGCTGAAACTACTCAGCTTAGGAGAGAAGAGGCACACGGCCCACGAACTGCTGCAGGGTCTGACAGAGCAGACCGACCGCTGGCTTGCGCCGCTGAGCCTCCAACCGGGCATGGTTGTGTGTGACAACGGCCGTAACCTGGTGGCGGCTCTGCAGCTCGGCAGCCTCACGCACGTGCCATGCCTGGCCCATGTTTTTAATTTGGTGGTTCAGCGCTTTCTGAAAAGCTACCCCCACTTGTCATACCTGCTCGGAAAGGTGCGCCAGCTCTGCGCACATTTCCGCAAATCCCACACGCACGCTGCCACCCTGCGGACACTGCAACATCGGTTTAATCTGCCAGTGCACCGACTGCTGTGCGACGTGCCCACACGGTGGAACTCTACGCTCCACATGTTGGCCAGACTCTATGAACAGCGTAGAGCTATAGTGGAATACCAACTCCAACATGGGCGTCGCAGTGGGAGTCAGCCTCCTCAATTATTTACAGAAGTGTGGGCCTGGTTGGCAGCCATCTGCCAGGTCCTTGGAAACTTTGAGGAGTCTACCCAGATGGTGAGCGGGGATGCTGCAATCATTAGCGTCACCATTCCTCTGCTATGCCTCTTGAGAGGTTCCCTGCAAAGCATAAAGGCAGACGCTTTGGAATCAGAAACGGAGGCGGGGGAAGACAGTATGTCGCTGGATAGTCAGAGCAACCTCATGTCTATATTTCAGCGCGTTGAGGAGGAGGGGGAGGAGCATGAGGAGGAGGGGGAAGAGACAGCTTGGCCCACTGCTGAGGGTACAGATGCTGCTTGCCTGTCATCCTTTCAGTGTGTATGGCCAGAGGAGGAGGAGGAGGAGGAGCATGGGGAGGAGGGGGAAGAGACAGCTTGGCCCACTGCTGAGGGTACAGATGCAGCTTGCCTGTCATCCTTTCAGCGTGTATGGCCAGAGGAGGAGGAGGAGGAGGATCCTGAAAGTGATCTTCCTAGTGAGGACAGCCATGTGTTGCATACAGGTACCCCGGCACACATGGCTGACTTCATGTTAGGATGCCTTTCTCGTGACCCTCGCGTTACACGCATTCTGGCCACTACGGATTACTGGGTGTACACACTGCTCGACCCACGGTATAAGGAGAGCCTTTCCACTCTCATTCCCGAAGAGGAAAGGGGTTCGAGAATGATGCTATACCACAGGGCGCTGGTGGACAAACTGATGGTAAACTTCCCATCCGACAGCGCTAGTGGCCGAAGGCGCATTTCCGCGGCCCAGGTAGCAGGGGAGGCGCAGAGATCAGGCAGCATGTACAGCGCAGGCAGGGGAACACTCACTAAGGCCTTTGACAGCTTTATGGCTCCCCAGCAAGACTGTGTCTTCTCCACCAGCGGACAGCAGCGATACATAAACAATACGTAGGCTGCACCCGCGGATGGAAGCATCGTTCTCTATCACCATCCAAAACGGGGACCTTTTTGCTTCATCAATCTGTGTATAATATTCATCCTCCTCCTCCTGCTCCTCCTCCTGAAACCTGACGTAATCACGCCGAACGTGCAATTTTTCTTAGGCCCACAAGGCTCAGTCATATAATTTTTCTAAACAATTTTTATACGTTTCAATGCTCATTAAAGCGTTGAAACTTTCACCTCAACCAATTTTTATTTTAACTGGGCTGCCTCCAGGCCTAGTTACCAATTAAGCCACATTAACCAAAGCGATTAATGGGTTTCACCTGCCCTCTCGGTTGGGCATGGGCAATTTTTCTCAGGTACATTAGTACTGTTGGTACACCAATTTTTGTGGGCCCTCGCCTACAGTGTAATCCAATTAATTTTTTGCCCACCTGCTTTACAGCTGACGTAACATCAGCTGTGATGGGCAATGCAATGGGATATTTTTATGTACCTCCGGTGGGTTCCAGGGAGCCACCCATGCTGTGGGTCCACAGGGAGTTGTAAATGCATCTGTGTCCACTTCTAAAGAACCCCAGTCTGACTGGGGCATGCAGTGTGGGCCGAAGCCCACCTGCATTAAACATGACATTATTACCTCAGCTGTGATGGGCAATGCAATGGGATATATTTATGTTCCGCCGGTGGGTTCCAGGGAGCCACCCATGCTGTGGGTCCACAGGGAGTTGTAAATGCATCTGTGTCCACTTCTAAAGAACCCCAGTCTGACTGGGGCATGCAGTGTGGGCCGAAGCCCACCTGCATTAAACATGACATTATTACCTCAGCTGTGATGGGCAATGCAATGGGATATTTTTATGTACCGCCGGTGGGTTCCAGGGAGCCACCCATGCTGTGGGTCCACAGGGAGTTGTAAATGCATCTGTGTCCACTGCTAAAGAACCCCAGTCTGACTGGGGCATGCAGTGTGGGCCGAAGCCCACCTGCATTTCATCTGACGTTAGCTCTGCTGTCCAGGGCACTGCAATGGGATACATTTATGTATAGCCGGTGGGTTCCAGGGAGCCACCCATGCTGTGGGTGCACACGGAATTCCCATTGCGGAGTTGTGACAATTTATAAAAAACCGCGGTCTGACTGGGGCATGCAGACACCTTGACAGAATGAATAGTGTGTGGCACATAGGTTCCCCATTGCTATGCCCACGTGTCCAGCTCCAGATGGAGGTGGCACAGGATTGGATTTCTCATTGCTTCTGTACAGCATTGTGGACTATCGCCCCGCCCCTTTTAAAGAGGGTCGCTGCCTAGCCGTGCCAACCCTCTGCAGTGTGTGCCTGCTTTTCCTCTGGCAGACACACTTATAAATAGACATGAGGGTGGCGTGGCATGAGGGCAGCTGAAGGCTGCGCAAGGACAGTTTGGTGTGCGCTGTGGACACTGGGTCGTGCGGGGGGGGTGTTGGGCAGCGGAGTGTCATGCAGGCAGTGATTGTGCTTTGTTGGAGGTAGTGTGGTGCTTAGCTAAGGTATCCATTGCTAATGAGGGCTTTTCAGAAGTAAAAGTTGTTGGGGGGGGCCCACTCTTGCCGCTATTGTGGCTTAATAGTGGGACCTGTGAACTTGAGATGCAGCCCAACATGTAGCCCCTCGCCTGCCCTATCCATTGCTGTGTCGTTCCCATCACTTTCTTGAATTGCCCAGATTTTCACAAATGAAAACCTTAGCGAGCATCGGCGATATACAAAAATGCTCGGGTCGCCCATTGACTTCAATGGGGTTCGTTATTCGAAATGAACCCTCGAGCATCGCGAAAAGTTCGTCTCGAGTAACGAGCACCCGAGCATTTTGGTGCTCGCTCATCTCTAGTTATTACAATTAAATGACAGTTATCAACCATGCCCTGGAACAAGCCATATTCCTGTGAGTCTGTATGAAATAGGAAGATGGATCAATGCCTCTACAACATCACTTATTAGAAGGCAGCATTTCTGCAAGTCAAAGTCAGCTTGTTAAACCTTTTAACAAGCTTTATAATAATGACTTGGAATATGAGTTAAAGCCAGAATCTTCTCTAGAAGGAAAAGAAAACCATGTGCATACAAACTGTTTCAGGTTTTGTCTCTCATGAGTGTACAGTAGGTTGCTAGCTTGGCTACTGAGAGACCTATAAATGTGAGTCAGTAAGGGTATCATCTCTCCTTAGGGAGAGCACATCGAAGGTGAGAGGAGACCTATAAGGCCATGCATGCTTCTCTGGGAAATGTATGCAAATAGCAAGATGGTACAGTGTCTCTGCAGCGCCACCTATTGGTAAGCAGCACTTCTAAGTCTTCTCACACCTTCTAGGTTCTCATTGTAAAAAGAAATGATACCCTTCATGACTCATGTCTATGGGCCTCCCACTAGCCGAGACAGGAAACTACTGCCTGCTGATGGGTGGCAAAAACCCTAAACAGCCTGTCTGTGCATGGTGATTTTTTTCTTCTGGGAAAGGTTTTGGTTATGTAATTAGTCATTATTACAAGGCTTGTTAAATGGTCTGACATTGATTTATAAGGCAAGCATGAATGCTGATTTCCAATAGGTGGCACTGTAGAGGCAGTGTTCCATTACCTCATTTGCATCAACTTTCCAGAGGAGCATACATGGGTTTATAAGCCTCTTATATCTTTTAGGTGCTCTCTCTAAGGAGAAAAGATATCCTTCCGGACCTGTGTGTATTTCACTTGAGCAGATTACATTTTTATGCCATAGAAGCTATGCAAATGAGTGATAGAATAATGGCACAATGACGACATTATTTATCACTCATTTGCATAGTCTTTTTCCAGGGAGCATTACATGGCTTATAAGACTCACCATGTCCCTATTGTGCTCTGCCTTGGGCTGCTCTCCACAAGGAGAAAGTTTACCCTCCAAGATAAATATCCTCTGGATGAGTATATTGAAGGTTCATATTGAATGACAGCAAGCACATATCTAAATAGTAATAATAATAATAATCTTTATTTGTATAGCGCCAACTTATTCCGCAGCGCTAATAGTAAATATTAGATAGTATTACGTTAGGTTCATACTTCATTCTTGCCCTTTGTGTTACATATATGTAAAGAAAAGTTCCTGACATATCTAAAACAGAGGCTGCGATGGCTGCTTAAAAAAGGGGTTGTCCCGCGGCCAAAACGAAAAAATTTTCACACCCCAGTTCCCCATGTTAAGCAAGCATCACAAACTACCCCTGTAAATCGGTTTTTTAGAGCGTTTCTACTCACCATAAAGCTGTTTCATGAAGTTATAAAAATCTTCTTCCAAGATGGCCGCCGTCATTTCCCAAGGTGCACCGCTGGTCTTCTCCCATGGTGCACTGTAGGTCTTCTCCCATGGTGCACCGTGGATGTTCTTCTCCAGTCTGAGCTCCCCTGCCGATTACAGCCACCTCATTGGCTGATCGGCACCACGTGACGGGGGTGGAGCTACGTGATGACGCTGAGAAGGAGGAAGAGCCAGGACGCAGCTCGTGAGCCCGGACCATCCAGAAGAGGATTCCTCTCTGCGCAAGCGCTACTGTTGCGGCGACCAGAGGAGAAGTTTGGTAGTTGCCATGGAGATGGGGACACCAGCACCGGAGGGGGTAAGTGTATAACTTCTGTATGGCCAATATTTAATGCACGATGTATATTACAAAGTGCATTAATATGGCCATACAGAAGTGCATAACTGCACTTGCTTCTGCGGGACAACCCCTTTAACAGAGTGTGGGGGCGGCGGGGGGTGGCAGGGGATAGCGGGGGGTAGCGGGGGAGAGAGTGAGAGAGATCTCTCTCCCCCTTGCTACCCCCCCCCCCCCGAGCACGCTCGGACAAGAATGCAGTTACTCGAGAAGAGCGAGGCTTGCTCGAGTAACTGACTTATCTGAGCATGCTCGCTCATCTCTAAGTGGCATCCATTACCCGTAGACTAATATGGGTTCTGTTCAATGGATACCATGTAAGCTTTTTCATGATAAATTGGTTAAATAAATGCCATTATAACCCAAGCCATTATTATGGCTATATAGCTCCTCTCTGCACGTTGCCCTTTATAGGTGGTGCCTTTGACCATACTAATATCTAATATGCACAATTTAGAAGTCTTCTAGCCCAAATTCTTCATAGTCCCAGCTGAATGAAACAAGAGGGCTTGACATCAAAACACATTTTTAATGCTGGTTTGGAATGCAATAAAAGTCATTTTATTTTTCTCTGGCTTCGTAAATTGCGAAAAGTTATGCCTATATCAATATTTAATTTATCCTTGTTTCACAAGTTTGTGAGCTTATCTCCATACGTGTCAAATGGCTGGCAGCACCTCCATTGAGATGTAATAATTGTTGAAAGAGCCTTAAACATGTTAAGAGCAATTACAAGTCATACCAACACCACCTTGGGTTTGCTCTGCTCAGCTTTCCATTATCCTCATCCCTACACATTGGCATCTGTCACGCACAGGCTGGTATGGTTTATGTTTAAAGGATATTTTTTACAGGGCTCCACAGGATGGAATACTGCTATCTACTATGCTTTTGCATCCAGAAAAAAAATGGATCTCCAATTAATACTGCATTAAAAGAGGTATAGGGCCGAAGGATGGGAACATTATTCTTCCACTATATAAGGCACTTGTCAGGCCTCACATGGAATACTGCGCACAGTTCTGGACACCGGTGCTCAGGAAAGATGTTGCAGTGCTTGAAGGAGTTCAAAAAAGGGCAACTAAATTAATAAACAGAATGGGAGGACTGGAATACCCAGGGAGGCTATAACAATTGGGATTATTTACCCTGGAAAAAGATTGTTAAGGGGCGACCAAATAACTATGTATAAATACATTAGGGGACAATACAAGGATCTCTCCCATGATCTGTTCATACCCAGGTCTGCGATGGTAACAAGAGGGCATCCTCTACATCTAGAGGAACGAAGGTTTCATCACCAACATAGAAGGGGGTTCTTTACTGTAAGAGCAGTGAAACTGTGGAACTCTCTGTCTGAGGACGTGGTGATGGCAAAGTCGATGGAGTAGTTTAAGAGGGGACTAGATGCTTTTCTAGAGTGCTATGATTTACAGGATATTGACATTAAATAACCCGAGGGGTTATTGATCCGGGTCTTGGAGTCAGGTAGGAACTTCCAAAATGTTGATCCAGGGATTATTCTGACTGCCATTATTGAACTGGGAAGGAATTTTTTCTCAGAATTGGCTTCTGCCTCATTGGATTTTTGTTTTGCCTTTCTCTGGATCAACAAGGGGGTGGGGGGTGTTGGAAACAGGCTGAACTAGATGCACATTGTCTCCCATCAGCCCAACATACTACGTTACTATGTTAGATAGCCAAAAGGTCACACTTTTTATCTCCATCTGATAATGAACCCCTATGAATATATTAAGTATGTACATTTGGCGCTTTCATTCTAGGAGAAAGATGTAGTGTCTTACATGTAAATATATTCCTGCCTGGTAACCATGGTGGTAGTGTGCTGAAAAAAGAAACAAAGTGTATCAGATCACAGTCTGATAAACATATTAGCATAATATGTTAGGCTGAAAAAAATACATATGTCCATCTTGTTCAGCCTATTACACCCCAATGTTTATCCAGTGGAAGGAAAAAAAAACAACGAGGTAAAGTCACTTCTCATTTAAGGAAAAATATGTCTGATGGGGCTGTGTCTGGACACAGCCACTATTTTCAACTTGTAGAATATGGCAGTGTGGCCACATGATGAATAAGAAATACAACACAGTTTAAGGAATTTTATCTTAAATTATAAGTATTTATCTACTATTCTAACATTTTGCTCTACTATATTTAGAAAATAAATGACAAAATATGTTCCGACAAGTTATTTTTTCCCCAAATCCTAAATTAATTAATTACAAAGCATTCTCAACTTACAAACCCCTGGTCTAAAGCATGATACAAATGGAAAGAGACTAGAATCAATATTTTGCAAACATCAAATCTATAGTAGCACCAACCAATGTAGTAGGTGGTTTGATGTATACATAATCTAAATTAAAGAGTATGTAAATTTAATCTAACATCTATAGAGATGAGCAAACGTACTCGGCCACGCCCCTTTTTCACTCGAGCACCGCGATTTTCGAGTACTTCTCTACTCGGGTAAAAAGATTCGGGGGGCGCCGTGGGTGAGCGGGGGGTTGCAGAGGGGAGTGGGGGGGGGGGGGGGAGAGTTAGGGAGAGAGAGCTCTCCCTGTTCCCCACTGCTACCCCCCGCTCCACCATGCCATCCCCCGCTCCCCAGCTTCCCCCGAATCTTTGCACCTGAGTAGCCAGGTACTCGAAAATAGCGATGCTTGATCGAGTAATTACTCGAAACGAGTACGTTCGCTCATCTCTAAACATCTACATCAAAGGCCCCAAATATTATAACTGACACATCAGTATCCACCTCCATGTTGTCACTGATCAGTCTAAGTCTAGTTGTTGGTGAATATTTGATTATCGCACAAAACAACAACATATATCAGATATCAGCACATTAGGATAAATGTAAACACTGCTTAGTATAAATCTCATTACACCATCATATAATAAATTTATCGGAAAACATTTTTGACCCGGGGCGATGTCGATAGATAACTCTTCATTCTGAATAAGGAAACCTCTTTGGTGATATTTCACCTCTATGTCTTGTCGCTGCAGTAACGGCTGAACCTTTGCTTGCAAAGTAGATGTCGCTGCTTGATCATCTGCATAGCACCCATCAACTTTGCTACAAATAAATCTGTATATCATATAATCTATACAATGGTTCGTTTTATGAAAATTGAAGCCAATGTTGAACTGCACTTTTATTCACCATGCCACATAAGCATGTTGATTTATGGATTCTCTTTGTTTACATTGAAGGCTTGATCATCACTCAAATCATGCTGTAATATAGTAACATAGTATGTGAGACCGAATGAAGACAATGCCCATCTAGTTCAGCCTCTTTAACCTCCTTCTTGATCCAGAGGAAGAAGCCAATTAGCCTTTTTGTTGGGAAAATTCCTTCCCGACTCCCTAATGGCAGTCAGACTAATCCCTGGATCTTATAGTTCCTACATGTCTGTATACCCGGATCAACAGCCTGCTGATCACCTAAAATTTATATCCTGTAATATCCTTCCACTCTAGAAAGACATCAAGTCCCCTCTTAAACTCCTCTATGGATTTTGCCATCACCACGTCCTCAAGCAGAGAGTTCCACAGTCTCACTGCTCTTACAGTAAAGAACCCTTTTCTGTGTTGGTGTTGAAACCTGCTTTCTTCTAGACGTGGAGGATGCCCTTTTGTTACCGTCACAGTCCTGAGTATAAACAGATCATGGGAGAAATCCCTGTATTGTCCTCTCATGTATTTATACATAGTTATTTGATCACTCCTTAGCCGTCTTTTTACCAGGGTAAATAATCCCAATTTGGATAGCCTCTCTGGGTATTCCAGTCCCTTCATTCCATGTATTAGTTTAGTTGCCCTTCTTTGAACCCCCTCAAGCACTGTACCATCTTTCCTGAGCACCGGTGACCAGAACTGTATGCAGTATTCTATGTGAGGCCTGACAAGTGCCTTATATAGTGGGAGGATAATGTTCTCATCCCTCGCCCCTATATTTCTTTTAATGCACCCCAAGACTTTATTAGCTTTTGCAGCAGCTGTCTGGCATTGGTTACTCCTGTTTAGTCCACAGTCCACTAGTACCCCCAGGTCTTTATCCATATCACTTTTCCCTAGCAGTGCCCCATTTAGTGTATATTGGTGTCATCCGTTTCTCCTGCCCATGCGCATAACCTTACATTTATCAACATTCAACTTCATTTGCCATTTTTCTGCCCAAGCCCCCAGCTTATCCAGGTCCATTTGTAGCCGTACATTGTCCTCCGTTGTATTGATTATATTGTAATATTTTGTGTCATCTTCAAATATTGATATTTTACTATGCAGTCCCTCTATCAGGTCATTGATAAATATATTGAACAGAATTGGGCCCAATACTGAACCCTGTGGCACCCCGCTAGCGACTGTGGCCCAATCAGAGTATGAACCATTCATTACCACCCTCTGCTTTCTATCTCTGAGCCAATTCTTTACCCACTTACACACATTTTCACCCGATCCGAGCCGTCTCATTTTATATATCAACCTATTATGCGGCACAGTGTCAAATGCTTTAGAGAAGTCCAGATATACGAGATCAATAGACTCTCCCAGGTCCAGCCTAGAGCTTACTTCATCGTAGAAGCTGATCGTATGATGTTATCATAGTCTGCACATCGACTGGAACATTTAGAACTTATCACGCAATTGTGTGTCTTTCATAACGCAAATGCCACAGTAGCATGAATAGTAGTGGCGGTGATATAAGTTCCTCTGTGATCACATCAAGTGGTTGCAAATCTGGCTTCAGTGGGTATTAAAAGCCATTCGATTTTCATGTTAGGGGTGTTTTGTTTCTTGATTAATTTGTTCTACAATGATTACACAGCATGAAATCATTTACCTTGGACTGAGGAAACTTGCAATGGAGCAATAATATCAAGTTCTGTGACATCTTCAAGTCCTTCTCAAACCAAAGTCTATCACAAAGATTACACGAATATCCAAATTCATTGTTTATGGACTGAGCAGTGGAAGTGTTTGGCACATTCGTATTGGGCACTTGTTCACCCCTCAACTTTGAAGCGCTCCTGCCAAGCCCATTGATGCTCAGCATTGGACATCTGAGTCTTCTTGGATTCTTCATCTCTCGATCATTCTTCCTATTATTTTTTTTATAACTTTTCTGGTGTTTATTATGCATATATTCGGACATTTTTTAATTTTTGCTAAATTTCTGTGCTTCGAAGTCCGATATCTTAATATTAATTAATGAGGTTTTATTTAAAAACCTATTTTATAAAGTGCAAAAAGACAAAACAAATGACACCTCAAATGTCGTGTTTGCACAACGGAAGCTGAAACTATACATGAAAATGCCTTTTGGTTTTGTTTATTAAGTATTATGATTATGCTCCTGACCACTAATTATTCTTCATTTCCTCTGTTTACCAGTATCATCAAAGCACAATCACTTCCTTATCCATGTGAATGTTGTGGCAGGATTATTATCTCAGACTCCAAAAACTATCCAGTTTTGGCGAACACTATAATAATAAAGGAGAAAGCTAGCATTTATATGGAAGATGTTATGCAACTGTATATGTTATGAGTAAATATCTCAACAACCTTGTACAAATGTCCTAGAGATACCCATCTAGAACACCTTCTAAATCTTTGCATTCAGTTATCTTTCTTGTATGTTGTTTGAGGTATTTAGTTCCCATGCATATGCCTGCATTAAGGGTCTATGTTGTATGGATCTGAAATACATAAACTCATAGCCTTCTATGGACCCATGCTGTACCTCCATAAGGGCATGCAAAATTCCCTTCCTAGTTATATTTTATTGTAGTCGTTGTCTCTCTAATTGCTTATTTCCTGTATAACTCTATAATGGCAGGTAGCAACAACTAAGCCAGAGTTTGGCTGTAGTGAGGTGAAAGATTAGAAGTGTGGGGGGCAAGGCAAATAAGACACGTTCCCACAGAGGCTAGATGTAATGCAGTAGAGTGAGAGTTACAAGAGTATTAACTCCTGACAGACACGAGAGATACAAACATAAGGCATTATGGACATAGGCATGTCAGAGCTTGGGGTAGTCATCTGGAGCTCTGTTAGAAGTCGTGTGCCTGGAAGGAAAGAAGGCAGTATTTGCTGATCTGAATAAAGACTGAATTCTAGAAATGAGGCCTAAATGTGCTTGGAAGTTTCTCTCACTACCCTGGGAATGTACTTTCAGAGTTACCAATGGAGTGCTTCGAGTAAAGAGACTGTATTACTAGCAAGAGATGGTCTTCTCTCTCTTATTTCCCAATCTGTAAAACAAATCATATTGACCAAAGTGGTGGCCACTGAAGACTTATACCTTCACATGCCTTCAATTTATGCAAAGGCAAACAAAATGTTTCTCTTACAGTTGGATGTGATTCTATAAGCATATTCCATTGCATATATTATTACAAAGTTATTTTTACATAGAAGCTTTGTTGCTTGGAGAGACTATGATGAACAGAGGCACCAAAACGTTGGACATGAAGTGCCTACATCTCTGAAATATTCAACTGTATGAACAAAAATGTTCTGCAATACTCTGATACATTGGAACACAGAGGTGACCAAGACCTGCATAAGATCGAAACGCGTCTTATTCCTGATATGTAACACTATTTATAAATAAAAGCATGTTTGTTTATATGTGAATCCAACCTCTCTTTGGCTATTTCCTACTTCAGATCTGTCCTTACATTGTATGAACCCTCTGCAGAGGAACATAAACCAGTTTTGGAATCTGTGGAATGTCTACTGTCTATAAATGTCTAGCTACAGATGGAGCCAAGTGTAACCTGACTGGAATATCTTTCAGTGACAAGTTATCTTATATTATGGGCTTTATATATCTGACCAAATTTCCTGCTACCTCCTTGCTCGTAGACTCTAATCCTCAAAAGACCTCCTGCTCTACTCTTCCTTAAAGGAGATGTCCCGAGGCAGCAAGTGGGTCTATACACTTCTGTATGGCCATAATAATGCACTTTGTAATGTACATTGTGCATTAATTATGAGCCATACAGAAGTTATAAAAAGTTTTATACTTACCTGCTCCGTTGCTGGCGTCCTCGTCTCCATGGAGCCGACTAATTTTTGGCCTCCGATGGCCAAATTAGCCGCGCTTGCGCAGTCCGGGTCTTCTGCAGTCTTCTATGGGGCTCCGTGTAGCTCCGTGTAGCTCCGCCCCGTCACGTGCCGATTCCAGCCAATCAGGAGGCTGGAATCGGCAGTGGACCGCACAGAAGAGCTGCGGTCCACGGAGGAAGAGGCCATCTTCAGCGGTGAGTAGAGAAGTCACCGGAGCGCGGGGATTAAGGTAAGCGCTCCGGTGAGCTTTCTTTACCTCCCTGCATCGGGGTTGTCTCGCGCCGAACGGGGGGGGGGTTGAAAAAAAAAAAAACCCGTTTCGGCGCGGGACAACCCCTTTAATGTGCTTCTCACATATTATCTCTAGGATTTCTCCCTTACGTCACCTACACTCTGGAACTCACTACCTCAACCCATCAGACTCTCAGCACTTGGGAAAACTTCAAGGAGAACCTGAAAACTCACCTCTTCAGACAAGCCTACAACCTACAGTAACCCTACTGCCACCACAAAATGAGCATCTTATACTCTGAACTACTGTCTCCTCTCCCTTCCCTATACACTGTAGGCCCTTGCAGGCCTTCTTCCCTCTGCATACATTTATCGGTCATTTTGTAGATTTTTACTGTTCCTGATATATACTGTGTATATATATATATATATATATATATATATATATATATATATATATATATATAGCGGCAAGTTGGGGTCTTCTTGCCACAGGATCACCTCACTTTGGGATACTGGAATGGCCACCTCACACGATGAAAGCAGGCTCCAGAAACAGACGTTTTCCTTTAAATCTGGCTCCTGCCAGCCTTTATTTACAGCATACAAGGAGATTATATACAGTCCACATAAGCTTGGGGTTTACAACCCACAGGGTTCTGTTCCTAATCCTAACCCCTCCTGGGGCATCGGGAGGGTGTCTTCCTCCGTCCAACCGGTTGACAGACCCAACTGGTCTACATTGGACCTCAGCTTGCAGCCTGTTCTGCACTGCCAAGCTGTAACTTCTCCCGTGCTTCTGGCAGGAACTAGCTTAAATGCAACCATTTCCTGCAACACCCATCAGGTGTTAACCCTAGCACCAGAGGTCCTCTCTGCAGCAGTAAATCCAAAAATCAATATTTCACCAATAGATAAAGCTGTACAAAATATAATTGCAATATATACAGTATTACAGATTGTGATGTAGCAAATCAAAAAAACATTTTGCCCATTTTAGAAATTACATTACACAAAAGGAGCATGAGTAGGCAAAAAAAATGTAGTTTTTAGTTTTATGATATAACATCATCTAACATTTTTATCATTGTTATGGAAAAGTAATAGGTATCAAAGATTGCAGGCAAGCACTTCTTAATTTCATATCTGACTTCTACTTTCTAAAGACAATTGTAGTCAACTCTAATTTGATTAAATATTTTAATTTAAACAAAGCAATTAGCACTTGGTCTAAGAACTGCTGACCATTTCTAAAGCCCTATTCTCATTTCTGCTCTGTTATTGAATGGAAGAATAAAAAAAAATGGCTGCTGGATCTGTCAAAATGATGGAACCCATTAACTGTAATGGTTTATATCTGGCTCCATTCAGGGGTTCAATTATTTTAGCAGAACCAATATCGCATCATGCTCCGTTATTTTATCCAGCATTTATGATGGAACCCGTAGATGGAATTTGCTGACAGAAATCTGAAAAGAGCCTAAGATTTATGGATTCAAAAATCATTGTGTGAAAATGAAGAAAGCCAGAGATAACCGGTCTGCCAATAACCTTTCAAGGAAGCATTGAGAACTCATCCAGGATAGACATCCTAAAGGAACATTCAAAGACTTTCAGTCATCTCTAGCCTCAGCGAAGGTCAATGCTCATGACTTTCTAATGAATAAACCTTGGCATTTCAATCACTGCAGAGTAGCAAGCAGAATGAACTTCTGCATTAATACTTATCCCACATGCAAAAATTTAAATCTGGGTGATCTCCAAACTATTTGGAGGCACCGTTTTCTATGGGTAGTTGAGATAAAGGTTAAGCTTTCTGAATTACACAAATCCCATTATGTCTGCCATTAGGGAAATACAGCTTTCTATTGCAAAAACATCATAATAACAATTAAACAAGGTGGTGGTATTGAAATGGTGCTTGGAAGCTTGGCTGCTCAGTGCATGGACAAACATGGATTCCGTACTGCACCAGAAAGAAAAAAACTTCTTACATATTTTATTTTACAGATTGAGGGGCTCCGAGCAGTCATACTCCTCTGGTCAGAAATAGATGAATCTTTAAACAATATATTTGTTGAAGGACATCTTTTTTTACAATGGGTATTAAAAAAGGAGGATTTTGAAGGGTGATCACATGGAATAAATTATCCTAGTAATTTAGTAGTTGTGTAATGGGAAGTGATATAGAAGACAGAAGTAGAGTCAGACAGTTAAGTAAAAATTACTAAGGTGGAGAGCAACCTCAGAAAGTTCATATTTAGGGATTAGAGGAAGGAAACAAGACAGATAAAAACTGTATAAAGGTTCTAGTATTGTATACACAGTGTATGTGCTGAGCTTGGTTCTGGTAATGTATACTCATCTAAAAAAATCAAGCACCTTCAAGGAGTTGTTGGAATTGAATGAAACTTTCTCTGTGTGAATTGTAACATTGATATAAGAAAGTGATTACAATATCAGAACAAAAGGAAAATACTGCGGAAAACTGAACACTCGAAGAGAGGCTCTAGTACCTTGTTGGGTCAACACAAGCTTGGATGTGAGATGTGATGCTGGTTGGCATGGAGGCATACAGGCATATCAGTCCATATTTTCTTTAACTGAGCCTCTAGAACGTTCAAACTTGTAGACTGTCAAAGTTGGAGTTCCAGATGGTCCCATACATGTTTTATTGGATAAATATGGAGACCAGGTAGGCCACAGAAATGTGGCAATATTGTAGAGGCATCCCTGTGACACCCTTGCTATGTGTGGCTGTGCATTATCCTGTTGGAACAGTTGCCGCTGCTTGTGCTTGTTTGATGATCAGACAGTCCTCTCTACTGGTGGTCTGTCGAGGGCATCCTGATCCCAGTTGCCCTATGCGTATGCCCTCACGCATGCACTGTTCCCAACACCTCCTAACAGTCTGGGTAGAACAGCCCAGTTAACCCCTGTTAACTAGATAAAATCTCCTTACACTGTAGAGACGTTTAGTGGTCAACAAGCTCTACATAAGCAGAAAAAAGAGTTTCACTATTCACAAGTAGCCTCTGAGAGCTGATAGGCAAAGGTGAAACCACTTGTAGGGCCTCAGGTGGCAATACTGTTCATCTATCATACCACAACTCTAATCATTTGCATATCTGCCTGAGATGGAACTGCATGCTGAAATTTGCCGCAAAATCACAACTTGTTCTTAGTACCTGAGTTTTGGGATACAGAGTGTATTTACTGTCTGAACTATTCTGATGTGGGATTGCTGCTCTCATGCAGCTTTCTGTGCAAGTAAAATGCAATCAGTCAGTCAGTCTTCATATATATATATATATATATATATATATAGAGAGAGAGTAAATTTCACACACAGTGTCATCAAGGACTGGCACTGGGAATATCTTACTGCAAGATATCATTCAAAAGGGCCAAGATAATTGTCTTACAAATAGTATTGAGTGCTACAATTAATTTATCACTTTATGATGTATAATTGTTCTGAGAAAGATTGTTATTTTCCTCCTTAGTAATTTTGTAATTATGTGAAAACGTAGGCTGAAGAATCTATCTCTTACATATTATCTTCTCTATCTATCTATCTATCTATCTATCTATCTATCTATCTATCTATCTATCTATCTATCTATCTATCTATCTATCTATCTATCTATCTATCTCTTACATATTATCTTCTCTATCTATCTATCTATCTATCTATCTATCTACCTACATATCATCTATCTCATACCTGTCTATATATCATCTATCTCATATCTATCTATCTGATATCAATCTATGTATCTCCTATTTATCTATATATTATCTATTTATCTATCTATCTATCTATCTATCTATCTATCTATCTATCTATCTATCTATCAACCTATCTCATATCTATCTATCTATCTCATATATATCTATCATCTATCTCCTGCATATCTATTTATCTATTGTGATTTATTTTTCCCTACACCAACTACGCAATCACATTGCAGATGTAGATAATGTATGGTATTTTTATTAAGTTGACAGCCTTCAGCCCCCCAGTCTTTCACAAGTAAATGTGTTTGTCAGATATAACAGGCATTCAGATTTAGTCCACCAGTCAACATAATACAAAAAGGAACACAAAGGATGAGGGATTTAAAGGCACAGCAGCCACAAGGGTGAAAGGTCACAGATATCCATCAGGCTGCTTTAAATTGAACAGGGGTAAGCTTCAATCTATTGTACCTGCGTAATGAAGTGACAAGTGTTGCCTTCATTCAACAGCAAGGTTCATATCATTTGTTCAAATTTATATCCGCATACATTATAACACAATAATAGTTTTTCTGACTTGCACCACTCTCATTAGCCTAATGTCATTGTTTTAGAAAACAACATGTATCATCCTAAAAATCCTAGAACTACTTTGAGTTGTGCAGAGCCCTATTAGGACACCCAAAGAAATCATACTGGGGCATATGAAGTTTTTTTGGGGGGGGAGGGGGGGGCAATAAAAATGTGGCTTATTTCCTTTTCCATATTAGAGACATTCTCTATTTGTTTATTACTAGAGATGAGCGAGCACCAAAATGCTCGGGTGCTCGTTACTCGGAACGAACTTTTCGCGATGCTCGAGGGTTCGTTTCGAATAACGAACCCCATTGAAGTCAATGGGCGACCAGAGCATTTTTGTATTTCGCCAACGCTCGCTAAGGTTTCCTTGTGTGAAAATCTGGGCAATTCAAGAAAGTGATGGGAACGACACAGCAACGGACAGGGCAGGCGAGGGGCTACATGTTGGGCTGCATCTCAAGTTCACAGGTCCCACTATTAAGCCACAATAGCGGCAAGAGTGGGCCCCCCCCTCCCAAAAACTTTTACTTCTGAAAAGCCCTCATTAGCAATGCATACCTTAGATAAGCACCACACTACCTCCAACAAAGCACAATCACTGCCTGCATGACACTCCACTGCCACTTCTCCTGGCTTACATGCTGTCCAACCGCCCCCCCTCCCCCCCACAGCGCACACCAAAGTGTCCCTGCGCAGCCTTCAGCTGCCCAAATGCCTCACCACCCTCATGTCTATTTAGAAGTGCATCTGCCATGAGGAGGAACCGCAGGCACACACTGCAGAGGTTGGCACGGCTAGGCAGCGACCCTCTTTAAGAGTGGCGGGGCGAAAGCCCACAATGCTGTACAGAAGCAATGAGAAATAGAATCCTGTGCCACCGCCATCAGGAGCTGCACACGTGGGCATAGCAATGGGGAACCTATGTGTCACACACTATTCATTCTGTCAAGGTGTCTCTGCATGCCCCAGTCAGACCGGGCTTTTTAATTCATAGACACAGGCAGGTACAACTCCCTATTGTGAAGTCCCTGTCGACCGACAGCATGGGTGGCTTCCTGGAACCCACCGGCGGTACATAAAAATATCCCATTGCAGTGCCCAACACAGCTGATGTAGTAATGTCGTGCTTAATGCAGGTGGGCTTCGGCCCACACTGCATGCCCCAGTCAGACTGGGCTTCTTTACAAGTGGAAACAGATGCATTTATAATTCCCTGTAGACCCACAGCATGGGTGGGTGCCAGGAAGCCACCGGCGGTACATAGAAATATCCCATTGCATTGCCCAACACAGCTGAGGTAGTAATGTCGTGCTTAATGCAGGTGGGCTTCGGCCCACACTGCATGCCCCAGTCAGACTGGGGTTCTTTACAAGTGGACACATGTAGGTTAAACTCCGTGTGCACCTAAAGCATGGGTGGCTCCCTGGAACCCACCGGCGGTACATAGAAATATTCCATTGCATTGCCCAACACAGCTGAGGTAGTAATGTCGTGCTTAATGCAGGTGGGCTTCGGCCCACACTGCATGCCCCAGTCAGACTGGGGTTCTTTTCAAGTGTACAGATGTAGTAAAAACTCCGTGTGCACCTACAGCATGGGTGGGTGCCAGGAAGCCACCGGCGGTACATAGAAATATCCCATTGCATTGCCCAACACAGCTGAGGTAGTAATGTCGTGCTTAATGCAGGTGGGCTAAAAATTTATTTGATTACACTGTAGGCGAGGGCCCACAAAAATTGCTGTATCAACAGTACTAATGTACCTGAAAAAAATTGGCCATGGCCAACCAAGAGGGCAGGTGAAACCCATTAATCGCTTTGGTTAATGTGGCTTAAGTGGTAACTAGGCCTGGAGGCAGCCCAGTTTAACGAAAAATTGGTTCAAGTTAAAGTTCCAACGCTTTTCAGAGCATTGAAACATATAAAAATTGTTTCGAAAAATTATGAGTGAGCCTTGTGGCCCTAAGAAAAATTGCCCGTTCAGCGTGATAACGTGAGGTTTCAGGAGGAGGAGCAGGAGGAGGAGGAGGAGGAATATTAGACACAGATTGATGAAGCAGAAATGTCCCCGTTTTGGATGGTGAGAGAGAATATAGCTTCCATCCGCGGGTGCAGCCTACGTATTGCTTACGTATCGCTGCTGTCCGCTGGTGGAGAAGAGAAGTCTGGGGAAATCCAGGCTTTGTTCATCTTGATGAGTGTTAGCCTGTCGGCACTGTCGGTTGACAGGCGGGTACGCTTATCTGTGATGATTCCCCCAGCCGCACTAAACACCCTCTCCGACAAGACGCTAGCCACAGGACAAGCAAGCACCTCCAGGGCATACAGCGCTAGTTCAGGCCACGTGTCCAGCTTCGACACCCAGTAGTTGTAGGGGGCAGAGGCGTCACCGAGGATGGTCGTGCGATCGGCTACGTACTCCCTCACCATCCTTTTACAGTGCTCCCGCCGACTCAGCCTTGACTGGGGAGCGGTGACACAGTCTTGCTGGGGAGCCATAAAGCTGGCCAGGCCCTTAAAGACTGTTGCACTGTCTGGGCTGTACATGCTGCTCGATCTACGCACCTCCCCTGCTACATGGCCCTCGGAACTGCGCCTTCTGCCACTAGCGCTGTTGGATGGGAATTTTACCATCAGCTTGTCCGCCAGGGTCCTGTGGTATAGCAACACTCTCAAACCCCTTTCCTCTTCGGGAATGAGACTGGGAAGGTTCTCCTTATAGCGTGGGTCGAGCAGTGTGTACACCCAGTAATCCGTAGTGGCCAGAATGCGAGGAATGCGAGGGTCACGAGAAAGGCATCCTAACATGAAGTCAGCCATGTGTGCCAGGGTACCTGTACGCAACACATGGCTGTCCGCACTAGGAAGATCACTTTCAGGATCCTCCTCCTCCTCCTCCTCAGGCCATACACGCTGAAATGATGACAGGCAACCAGCATGGGTACCGTCAGCAGTGGGCCAAGCTGTCTCTTCCCCCTCTTCCTCATCCTCCTCCTCCTCCTCCTGAACGCGCTGAGATATAGACAGAAGGGTGCTCTGACTATCCAGCGACATACTGTCTTCCCCCGGCTCTGTTTCAGAGCGCAAAGCGGCTGCCTTTATGGTTTGCAGGGAACTTCTCAAGATGCATAGCAGAGGAATGGTGACGCTAATGATTGCAGCATCGCCGCTCACCACCTGGGTAGACTGATCAAAGTTTCGAAGGACCTGGCAGATGTCTGCCAACCAGGCCCACTCTTCTGAAAAGAATTGAGGAGGTTGACTCCCACTGCGCCGCCCATGTTGGAGTTGGTATTCCACGATAGCTCTACGCTGCTCATAGAGCCTGGCCAACATGTGGAGCGTAGAGTTCCACCGTGTGGGCACGTCGCACAGCAGTCGGTGCACTGGCAGATTAAAGCGATGTTGCAGGGTGCGCAGGGTGGCAGCGTCCGTGTGGGACTTGCGGAAATGTGCGTAGAGCCGGCGCACCTTTATGAGCAGGTCTGACAAGCGTGGGTAGCTTTTCAGAAAGCGCTGAACCACCAAATTAAAGACGTGGGCCAGGCATGGCACGTGCGTGAGGCTGCCTAGCTGCAGAGCCGCCACCAGGTTACGCCCGTTGTCACACACGACCATGCCCGGTTGGAGGCTCAGCGCCGCAAGCCAACGGTCCGTCTGCTCTGTCAGACCCTGCAGCAGTTCGTGGGCCGTGTGCCTCCTATCTCCTAAGCTGAGTAGTTTCAGCACGGCCTGCTGATGCTTGCCCACCGCTGTGCTGCCACGCCGCGCGACACCGACTGCTGGCGACGTCCTGCTGCTGCTGACACATCTAGATTGCGAGAAAGAGGTTGAGGAGGAGGAGGAGGGTGCTTTAGTGGAAGAAGCATACACCGCCGCAGATACCACCACCGAGCTTGGGCCCGCAATTCTGGGGGTGGGTAGGACGTGAGCGGTCCCAGGCTCTGACTCTGTCCCAGCCTCCACTAAATTCACCCAATGTGCCGTCAGGGAGATGTAGTGGCCCTGCCCGCCTGTGCTTGTCCACGTGTCCGTAGTTAAGTGGACCTTGCCACTAACCGCATTGGTGAGGGCGCGTACAATGTTGCGGGAGACGTGGTCGTGCAGGGCTGGGACGGCACATCGGGAAAAGTAGTGGCGACTGGGAACTGAGTAGCGCGGGGCCGCCGCCGCCATCATAGCTTTGAAGGACTCCGTTTCCACAACCCTATACGGCAGCATCTCAAGGGTGATAAATTTGGCTATGTGGACGGTTAACGATTGAGCGTGCGGGTGCGTGGTGGCGTACTTGCGCTTGCGCTCCAACACTTGCGCTAGCGACGGCTGGACTGTGCGGTGCGAGACATTGGTGGATGGGGCCGAGGACAGCGGAGGTGAGGCTGTGGGTGCAGGCCATGAGACGGTTGTGCCTGTGTCCTGAGAGGGAGGTTGGATCTCAGTGGCAGGTTGGGGCACAGGGGGAGAGGCAGCGGTGCAAACCAGAGGCCGTGAACGGCCTTCGTCCCACCTTGTGGGGTGCTTGGCCATCATATGTCTGCGCATGCTGGTGGTGGTCAGGCTGTTGGTGGTGGCTCCCCGGCTGATCTTGGCGCGACAAAGGTTGCACACCACTGTTCGTCGGTCGTCAGGCGTCTCTGTGAAAAACTGCCAGACCTTAGAGCACCTCGGCCTCTGCAGGGTGGCATGGCGCGAGGGTGTGCTTTGGGAAACAGTTGGTGGATTATTCGGTCTGGCCCTGCCTCTACCCCTGGCCACCGCACTGCCTCTTGCAACCTGCCCTGCTGATGCCCTTGCCTCCCCCTCTGAAGACCTGTCCTGAGTAGGCGTTGCACACCAGGTGGGGTCAGTCACCTCATCGTCCTGCTGCTCTTCCTCCGAATCCTCTGTGCGCTGCTCCCTTGGACTTACTGCCCTTACTACTACCTCACTGCAAGACAACTGTGTCTCATCGTCATCGTCCTCCTCACCCACAGAAAGTTCTTGAGACAGTTGGCGGAAGTCCCCAGCCTCTTCCCCCGGACCCCGGGAACTTTCGAATGGTTGGGCATCAGTGATGATAAACTCCTCTGGTGGGAGAGGAACCACTCCTGCCCAATCTAAGCAGGGGCCCGAGAACAGTTCCTGGGAGTGTTCCCGCTCCTGAGCAGGTGTCATTGTAGTGGAGTGAGGAGGCTGGGAGGAAGGAGGAGCAGCAGACAGAGGATTCGGATTTGCAGCACTGGACGGCGCAGAACTGTGGGTGGATGATAGCTTGCTCGAAGCACTTTCTGCCATCCAGGACAGGACCTGCTCACACTGCTCATTTTCTAATAAAGGTCTCCCGCGTGGACCCATTAATTGGGCGATGAATGTGGGGACGCCAGAAACGTGCCTCTCTCGTAATCGCGCAGCAGTCGGCTGCGACACACCTGGATCAGGAGCTCGGCCTGTGCCCACACCCTCACTTGGCCCTCCGCGTCCTCGGCCACGTCCACGTCCACGTCCTCTAGGCTTACCCCTACCCCTCAGCATGCTGTATTACCAGTGATTTGATTTTCCAGGCAGGAAATAAATTGGCGCAAGCCTGCAGGCCAAATATAATGTTTTCGCTTTTTTGCAAACGGAAGACCCCACTGCGTGTATTCAATGAACAAGAAGTTTAATATCTGTGGTGTGGCCCTCAAAAAGTGTCACACAACTATAGTGTAGCAGAGTTATTAACTCTAGCAGAGCAGGTATTTGCCAGTCAGGAAAGACAATGGCGCTAGGCTGCAGTAAAGCGTAGCTGGTTGCGTCTGATTTTTGTACGTAGTACACGCAGCACACACGTACACGCAGACCTTAGGACTGACACAGGCAGGCCAAATATAATTTATTTTCCTTTTTAGCTTAGGGAAGCACCCACTGCGTATATTCAATGAACAAGAAGTTTAATATCTGTGGTGTGGCCCTCAAAAAGTGTCACACAACTATAGTGTAGCAGAGTTATTAACTCTAGCAGAGCAGGTATTTGCCAGTCAGGAAAGACAATGGCGCTAGGCTGCAGTAAAGCGTAGCTGGTTGCGTCTGATTTTTGTACGTAGTACACGCAGCACACACGTACACGCAGACCTTAGGACTGACACAGGCAGGCCAAATATAATTTCTTTTCCTTTTTAGCAAAGGGAAGACCCCACTGCGTGTATTCAATGAATAATAAATGTCTTCTGGCCCTGCCTACACAATTCTATCCCTGTAGTATTAATGCCGGGTGCAATGCTCTGCACAGCCGGTTTTGAGGAAAAAAAAAAATATGCAACACTGCTAACAGCAGCCTGGACAGTACTGCACACGGATAGAAGTGGCCCTAGAAAGGACCGTTGGGGTTCTTGAAGCCTACACTAACTCCTAACACTCTCCCTGCCTAACCCCCACTTCTGTCCCTATTGCTGGGCGCAATGCTCTGCAGATCCAATTTTGGACAAAAAAAAAAAAAATTACTGTGCTAACACAGTACTGCACACTAGTAGATGTGGCCCTGAGAAGGGACGTTGGGGTTCTTGAAGCCTACACTGACTCCTAACGCTCTCCCTACAGCAGCACCAGCAGCAGCACTTTCCCTCAGCTAAGTCACAAGGCATGTGTGGCGAGCCGCGGGAGGGGCCGATTTATATACTCGGGTGACATCTGATCGCCCCAGCCACTCACAGCAGGGGGGTGGTATAGGGCTTGAACGTCACAGGGGGAAGTTGTAATGCCTTCCCTGTCTTTCAATTGGCCAGAAAAGCGCGCAAACGTCTCAGAGAGGAAACTGAAAGTAACCGGAACACCGCGTGGTGCTCGTTACGAGTAACGAGCATCCCAAACACCCTAATATTCGCACGAATATCAAGCTCGGACGAGTACGTTCGCTCATCTCTATTTATTACCATAAAGTATTATACAGAGGGTGTTGTAATGCAGTCTGCTCCAACACTGGTTATACAGAATCAGAGGGTTTGAAAGTAATCTACAAAAGTTGAGATACCTGTAGGTATAGTTTGCGTTCAATTTCAAACCATAATTTGCTTTCTGTACTGCAGAACAGCTGTCCTTGATGTGTTCTTTGAAGAATGCCCTTTGATTAAAGTCATAAATTCAAATTATTGCTAGGCTTGAACTGTGTTAATGTAAAAAATAACTGGAATAACTGAGGTGTGCTAAAACTTTTGACTAATAGCATATATGTCTCAGTTTTCAGAAATGATGCACAAATTTCATTCTCCTTTTGTGACCTTTTCTCTTGACTCTAGGAGCTGCATGAGTAAGCAGTCTGTGCAAGTCTGTTTTCTGAATGTGCATGTCTCTGGTTCTCTGCTGCATTGCTTGCTAAAATTTCCCACTGACGCCAATCCCATACTTTGCCTAATCATGACACTGTTAACTTCCCTAGTGCTGGAGAGTCTGGCAAAGGATGGTAATGCAATTTGAATGGGAAGTAATCTGACTGTACATGCACTGTTTTCTTATGCAAAAGTACTGGCATTCACTATTGTTAGCAAACATTTTTACTTGCATTGGCATCCCAGTATAAATGCCAGCTGGGCAGTTGATTTAGTGGCCTGGTTGCAACCCTGTGTGCAGAGGTAGCAGTCGCATTGAGGTGATCATGTCTGATGGGACCGAAAGACCTCTTTGCCATATGAGAAGACACTAGTATTATGCAGTAAATGGAACATGGAAGGTGGGGGTCAGTTAAAGATTTTGCATGCAGGCAGAGATGCTTCAAGTTATGCCTATGGGAGCGAGGTAAAGACACAAATACAGATTTGCATATTTATGCTCAGGTTATATTGTAAAGCAAACATTACAACTACTTGACATGGTTACTTGCACTGTGTCCCTGCAAACCTAGCAAGTGCACACCTCTTAACTCTTTTCAGACAGCTCTGTGCACATGCTCTCCCATTCATCTCTATGGGAGAGTGCATGCACACATTCATCTGAAAAGAGTCATGCTGTATGAGTAAGCCAACTTTGCAGGGGCACAGTGCAGGAACAGGGACTAGGTAAGCAGCTCCTCGGCCTTCCCGTTCCATCATCTTTGACCCCTAAAATTTAGTTTATAGGGTTCAAAAGTGATGATAGATTCCCTTTAAGCTCTGAGTTTTAGATGTCCCTATGTTTTACTTAAATTGAAGCTCTGTTTTGAAGTAATTCCCTAATATAAAGTATAATTCTAATATTTCTTTCCAGGCTGCAAAGAAATCAAATTCCTAGAATCTGCCAGACAGGTGCTGCCAGCAGAATACAGCAGTCCTGATTACCATTAACATATTGTTTAATCTAAGAATCATGAAATGGTAGAGTTGGAAGGGACCTCCAGGGTCATCGGGTCCAACCCCCTGCTCAGTGCGGGATTCACTAAACCATCCCAGACAGATGTCATTCCAGCCTATAATTGAAGGCTTCCATTGACGACTATCATCTTCCAAAAAGCTGATAGGAAGATTGATGTGTTGGAGCTGTGGTGCTGGCGAAAGTTGCTGCGCATATCCTGTATGGTAAGAGTAACAAGCAGAGAAGTCCTGAATCGTGTAAGACCCAATATATGACTGGAGAGCAAGATGTCCAGACTCAGATTCATGATATGAGCAGAGTTGCTAGAAAAATCTATAATGCTTGGACAGATCAGTTGCAAAAGAAGACCTGAAGACCTGGCCACCAAAGGACATGATGGCTGAAACATTCCCAGATCTTTTAACTGTTCCTCATAGGACATGATTTGCAGACCGCTCACCATCTTGGTAACTCTTCTCTGAACTTGCTCCAGTTTGTCCATGTCTTCTTTAAATCGGGGTGCCCAGAACTGGATACAGTACTCCAGATAAGGTCTGACTAAGGAAGAGTACAGGGGGATAATTACGAAATGGGATCTAGACTCTATGCTTCTCTTAATACATCCCAGAATTGTGTTAGCCTTTTTTGCTACTGCATCACACTGTTGACTCATATTCAGTCTGTGATCTATTAGTATACCCAAGTCTTTTTCACATGTGCTGCTGCTTAGCCCAATTCCTCCAATTCTGTATGTGTTTTTTTTTTTTTTCATTTTTCTTGCCCACATATAGGACTTTACATTTCTCCCTGTTGAATACCATTCTGTCACCGCCCATTGTTCAAGCTTGTCTAGATCTTTTTGAATCAGTTCTCTCTCTCTCTCTCTCTCTCTCTCTCTCTCTTCTCTACTGTTAGCTATCCCTCCTACCTTTTGTGTCATCAGCAAATTTGATCAGTTTTCCCTCAATTCCCCCATCTAGGTCATTTATATAAATGTTGAACAACACTGGGCCTAGGACAGAGCCTTGTGGTACCCCACTTGACACATTCTTCTAATTGGATGTGCAGCTATAAATATTGCCATGTAAATATAGTTATAATTTCTACAGATTTTAAACTGTGTTATTCCAATTGTAGAATTTTATCAGAAAACTGCAAGTAATACTAGTTACAGTATGTGTCTTAAAACTGCAGCCAATGCAAGTGATTGACTATTTGAGGTTTTTGATATTGTAAATGGGTACTTTACTGCATGCTGGCTAGTATTGATGGCATTTTGGCTAACACTTGAGTGCCTTCTGGCTGTCAATAGAGTGTTGTAGATAAAAACTAAGCAAATATTTTAATTGACTAACACCAGGGAGGAAATGCTTGCTGTTAATAGGTGGCTGTGGTTTGCACTTGTAGACATTTTTTAGTAATAGGGTGGCTGTGGCTAACACTAGGAAAGCATGGATAACACTGAAGGAATTCTTTCTAATAGATACCGTTGATAATACTTGGGGGTATTTTGGGTGGCAATGGAGGATCCAATTGATAGTACAGTGATGGCATTTTAATTGTAGGTGGATTCCACCCTACGGTTTACTAGCATAAATAAAGGCATACCAACAAGATTGTAAGATGTATAGGAATATGCAATGGTTACTCTGACCAGGTCATGAGGATTATGAGATGATATTGGCTGATTTTATAAGCAGATCATGACCTGGAGTCAGTCATATCAGCATACCCCATCAGTGTCACATACAGAAGGAGCTCTATCTCAAAGATATTTTGGTATATAGCCATCCAAATAACACCAGGGGTAGTGGGAGGAACTGGTTATGGGATGTAAGTGTAGGATGTTATCCATGTGGTAGTTGCTTAAAGAGCTTAGAAAATGTATATCCAAACATCTCAGTTGTGTGTGAACAAATAGTGACATCTCAGTAGCAAGACATGTCAATAGTTACCATGGTGATAATGGTAATTGCCCTTGATTCTGTGGATTATGCCAACTAATATTAGGACCATGTAGAGGCAATCTGGATAGGCCATTTTACAGGAGGAGGCCAGGTAGATTTATATACTTCAAAGAGTGAGTCCGAATGGCCTTACTTTCGACTTTTCATATTTAACTTTCTTATAGTTACACACTTTTTAGGGGACAAAGTAATTATATACATCTATATACCATTTAATTATTGCTATGAGCAATAGGATATGCATAATTATTGTTAGACTCCACCAATGTCTCCCATATACTCATAGGGATGTATAGATGTTATATTACCCCAAATGGGAGCATTTATCCATATTATGTTCAAAAGCATTTCATTAGACAGCCAACATCAAATTTTATATAAGCATGTACAGAATATATAAAGCATTTAAACCATACCATTTAGTACACATCCACCAGGGTCGGCTCAGGCCTGGAGAACAGAAATAAACACCGATGTTGGTCCTGTATAAAATAAGTGCTGTTACAAAGACCAGTCAACTACACCCAAACAATCCTGGCTGTATAGAACAGACAGGGAAGGGGGGGGGGGGCAAATAAGGAGGGGTGGAGAGTATCTAGTCATATCTTTCTCTTCTTAATCTAAGATGGAGCATAATTATTATAGGTCCTATGATCCCTGACTTATCCAACTTTGAAATCTCTGTGAGGTTCAAATCTGCATCCACAGTTGCCATATGGCACAGAACCCGGAGAAAGAGTTTTCTTCATCGTCTCTCATTTTCTCATATCTCATGGAGGGTCTACAGGGTTTCCACCCATGTCACTCTAGAGGGAGCAATCGTGGTGCACCACAACCTGGGAATAATCTGTCTAGCTGCCAAGACAAAGAAGCGCAACAAACCCTTTTTTGTTTTAGAGATGGATCCGGGGAACATCGACAATTGGGTTGCCTCTGGAGTCAAGTCAGCAGACAGACAGCAAGTGAGATTATATAGGAACATAATATCTATCCAAAGACTGGCTACCTTTATGTGAAGCATGTTACCCACCTCAGCGGAGCACCTCCAACATATGGGAGAAAGCTGATTATACATTTTATGTAGTTTCTTCAGTGTTCTGTACTACTCGATTAAAATCTTAAAGTTAACCTCCTGCAGCCTACAGATTACTGCTGACTCATGTGATTGGAAAAAGGCCGTTTTCCAAAGTTCCATGAATAAACTTTTACCTATTTTCCTCTTCAAAACATTTACATAGTCTGGCCGGGTGTCCTCCATCTCCTGGAACCCTTGATAAGTGAACTGGCATGTCTGGGTGATTTCGAGGTCATAGACACTACTTTAAATGGAGAGAGGGGTCTATTGAGGTTTTGCATGGGTGTTAGGCAGCTCACAAAACTTCTCAACTGAAAATATTGTAACTATGCCCTGGCAGGAGCCCCTGATTCTCTAAAGAAGTCCTAAAAGGGCCACAATCCTGAATAGGAGAAAGCATCCCTAAGGCGTGTCATAGGGGAACTAGGAAGAGATAACAGAACAGAATTCTGGAGGGTATCTCTGAATTGAGGATTTCCTAAAAACAGGGTAAGAGGTCCCCTAGAGCTGACTAGACTTTGTGATTCAGTGAATCCAGTCCAAATTTACAGGATCTGCTCCCCAAATGATAAGGCAACCCTGAGATCACTGGGTCATCTCCTCAGAATCCAAAAAGAAAAACGTTAGCAAGACATCAATTTTAATGGTGTTAACTCGACCAAACCACGACAGATATAGTGGGCTCCCAAATGGAAATAATCTTAAACAAGAGTGTTAGTCAGCGGCACTCAAATGGCATATAGCCAATAGATGACATCCAAAATTCATATGCACCGTCACAAAAAGAACCAGAGCCCATGACTCAATTATAAAATTCACAATCTGAGAGAGAAGTGACAGCATACAAGGTGCACAAATAGTATCCCACCTAGGTGGTGGGTGAAATGTAGATGGACATATAGCACTGTCAGTTTGTGTGTTTTCTGTAAAGCTTGACAAAACCCCAAGGGCTCAAAACGTCGCATTGATGGAGGAATAAAAAGGAAACTATTTGTGCACCTTGTATGCTGTCACTTCTCTCTCAGATTGTAGATATAGTGGGCTCCATCTCTCTAGGTCCCTCACCAAACCTGATAGGAATCGTTTAAAATTAAGCAAAAATGCCTGGGCACGAGAGGTACACAAGCAAGTCATCCACGAAGAGTGAAAGCTTAAACTCCGCAGAGTCCACCCTCCCCCCGTTTATTGAGCTGCTCTGTCGGATCACATTAGCCAAGGACTCCATAACCAGGATGTACAGAATGGGGGAGAGAGGACAACCGTTACGTGGCCCATTGTGAATCTGAAAAGGCTCGGACAATGAGCTGTTCACTTTTACTCAAGCAGTGGGAGCGCTATAAAGAACCATTATCCAATTATGCATGCGAGAACCTATCCCAATCTTCACCAACGTTGCCACCAAGAAGTCTTATCACACCTTATCGAAAGCCTTCTCCGCATCAACCACCAGGAGGCACAGAGGAGACTTCATATTTTGGGCCCACGCAATTAGAGAGGGGGATTTGATGGTATTGTCCCTGGCCTCTCTCCCTGGGATAAATCCCACAGGATTCCTGAGGATTAAAGCTGGTAGGAGGGGCTTTAGACATGTCACTTTCATTTTGGAGAAATTATATGTTGGCTTGAAGGGCCTGTTTAGGAAAAGGGCACCCACGAGTGACCTCGTTGAAGGAGCGTAAGACTAAGGGCTCCTTTCCACTGGCGATAGCGATATCGCTGCAAAAAAATCACAATGTTAAAATCGCATCGCAACACTGCAACATCGCAAGCTTTTGCGTTGCGATGCGAGAATCTGTTTTGTCATTGCACTGTATGGGCGACAGAAAAATGAAAACGCTGAAGCAAAACTCCTGCCGTGATTTTTAATCCTCGCATCGCAGCTTGCCCTTAAACATCACTAGTGGAAAGGTTGTCATAGACCAACATGTGTGGGACTTTCCTGCGAGAGCTCGCACTCTCACATCGCACTGAAAACATGCAATTACATCTCCAGTGGAAAGGAGCCCTAAGGGCTCCTACACACTTCCGTTTTTCTTGCGCGTTTTTTTCACATGATATCACTGCGTTTTTTTCACGCAATTGTTAATGGGGCTTTCTAATATTAAAAACGCATCGCACAAATATTGCAAAGCACCAACTTGCGATGCGTTTTTAACATTAGAAAGTCCCATTGACAATTGCGTAAAAAAAACGCAGCGATATTGCGTGAAAAAAAACGTGCAAAAAATCACAAGTGTGCAGGAGCCCTAAATGGGAGACTTCCTTTTGGAACAACTTATAGAACCTAATGGTAAAGCCATCTGGATCTGAGCTTTTACTGGGCTTCAGGTCCTTCACTGTCTCCATTAACTCAGAAGTCCATAGCCGGGGCCACTTCCTGATCTATAGGGCTAGGTGTGTGTTTAAGAATATAGGCTTCAATTTCCCCTCTAGGTACGGAATCAGTTTGCTTAGCTTCCCCTCACATAGTATACAATTTTTCATAAAAAGTGCAAAATTCTTCCGAGATATCTGCCATAGAATGTACTACCCCACCTGTACTGAACTGAAGCCGAAAAACATGAGTTAGAGGAAACCTAGGGTGTAGGTTCCTGGCTAACAGTTGACCACATTTATCCCTGTATTCAAAAAATCCCCTCCTTGCCCTATCACCCATCCCCAGGGACTTTTTATCTAGAATTGGTAGGATTTGTCATCCAATGGAGGAGATTTTAGCTTTTAACAGATCTGAGGGATGTTTTTGTTAGCGTTCTCCGTATCATTTACTTTCTCCAAGAGGAATTTTAGTTTGAGTGAACGCTCCTTCTTGAGTCTGGACCAGTGTGAGATGAAGATAACCCTTAAGACACACTTCAAGGTCTCCCACTGAACAGGGCCCCTGAAATGTAATTTTGGTGATCCTCTACAGAGTCGGCAATAGCTTTCTTAATGTCTACATTTATCCATATTATAAACTATAGGAATCAGGTATGATGACGTAACAGCTCCTACATTTCTTGCATGCAAGTACCCCAATTTGGGGATATGCGTGATTTATGAACTTTAGCATCTCGCTGAAGAGACATGTTCGCTCTGCCGAGATTTACAAACTTCAGTTGGTGACTGAAGTGAAATCATGGCTTGTCGCTGTGTCATGTAAGCTGCATTAGCTTCACGGCAGCGTTTAACTCTCTATGGTGACATGTTTGCACGACAGCGATGGTTTGTTTTAACACTGGACAACAGTTCACGATTAGATGAAGGCTGGACTGGTGTTGGCGACATTAGCACTTGTGATGACATGATATCACATTCTGTGAGCACATGGCTGCTGGCAGGCTGTGTTTTTTATATATGCTTTAGAAGGACATGCGATGACATCATGGGGGGGAGCTCAGACACCATGTGACTGTACAATGACTTCACTGTCATGTGATCAGGGGCGGAGCTAAGTGCCAGTGGCTGTTCATATGATGGTGACATCATCACAGGTCCTCTGAGCACATGGCTGCTGGCAGTCTCTGTGTTTTATGTAGGACCTGCAATGATGTCACTGGGTGGAGCTCAGAGATAATGTGACTGTGCAATGACATCACCATCATGTGATCAGGGGTGGAGCTAAGTGCCAGGGGCTGTTCACAGGATGGTGACATCATC
Organism: Eleutherodactylus coqui; assembly: GCF_035609145.1. Taxonomy (NCBI): domain Eukaryota; kingdom Metazoa; phylum Chordata; class Amphibia; order Anura; family Eleutherodactylidae; genus Eleutherodactylus; species Eleutherodactylus coqui. The sequence goes on from NC_089847.1 coordinate 46,430,789, forward strand.
AAAGGTCCTGTGAACACACGGCTGCTGTCATGCTCTGCATGTTTCATACTGTAGGACCTTCAATGACATCACCAGTGTGTGATCAGGGGTGGAGCATGAGAAGCACCTACACACATATATACTAAGGGACAAATGGTCGTTAGTAGTTTGATATAGATATATATTTTTTAACCACCTCCTTCTCAGCACCTGATGCTTATACGACCCTTGGTTGACCAGCAATACTAAGCAGGCAGTGCCTATATCCACAGTATACCCACACCATCTGACATGAAATCTGCTTCCTTCTACATTCTACATGCATGTTTTTAATCTGGCCTGTTTAACACTTTGGATGCTTTGTATGAATTCAATAAAGCTGTTCTTTATACAATTGCATATTTTATGGGTGTCTGCTCTCTCTGCTGTGTTCCTTTGCTCCATTCATGTTTATACTGGACTCCTCAGTGGCTTTTTATATTTACATTATCACATATACAGCTTCTCAAAATGCCACCAAAACCATTATATAACTCAAAAAGCCCTGGAGCGTTTTGCTAATTTTATCGGTTCTCATCTCCCAAGTGAACTGATACATATTATTTTATAGTTTCCACCAAGATTTGCATCTTCAAGAATATCACACAGTAATTGAAAAGTTGATACAGTGTCCCCATAGTACATTTCCTCCAAACTAAGCATGTGCTGCACTAGTACCGGGTCTGTGTGATCATCATTCAGGTGAATTTTATCATTCCTTTCACCCTACAAGTAATGAACAAATTCACAGCTTATTACTTTGGACTTGATCTCTGGCAAAACAGTGCTGGAACAAACAATTTGATTTGTCAACATCTTTACATGGCCTCCTCAATCACTGTCACAAATCCAAATTTAAAGCGCAAAGTGCATTTGACTGCAGAACCTCAGACTGATTAGAAGTCGGAGCTCAGTGAATTGCAGCAGACAGGACAACAATCAGATTATTAACTCCACTTGAAAATACACTCTTCTGTCTGGGATTAGCATGCATATTTTGATATAGATCGATAAGCAATCTCCTTCCTATAAGAAATGCCTGCAACATTCATTTGGCTGATCAAAGGTGCATATCAGTTAACTGTGACAGCTGGCTATTGTTTTGTTCTTTCTTTACAGCAGAGTCTCTATTAAAAAAATGTACCCGCCTTCTTCCCTAATAGGAAAAAAGTCAGCAGTCAACAAATTCCATCTACTTCTCATGGTAAAGAAAAATAATGTAGTGCATCGTGACTTTCTGCTATCTGTAGAAATCATTATAGTCTCGCCATACACTCATATATTTAAAGTATTACATGAGACGTTTGTGGAGCATAATGGGAGCAAGCGAATGTCTTATGAGCATTGCCAAAAGTGTAAGTATCCTAACATTCAAAAAAATCTATATATGTATATATATATATATATATATATATATGTATATATATATATATATATATATATATATATATATATATATATATATATATATATATATATATATATACCTGCATTGTTTACCAAGGTGCAACATGGTACCTTTAGTTGTACCTGTAGCTGGTACTGTATTTCAGTCTCATTTAAAGGGAATGTATCACCTGTATTTTTTTTTACAAATTAGAACCAGATGGTGAAACATATGCAACTTTTTCTAATCTGTTTTTATATTCCAAATTGCATTTTTTTCAATTATATTGTACATGGCTATGAGGGCAGCCATCTTTTCTGAGCTGTAGTTAACAACAGTTGGAGGTATGCTTTACAGTAGCTTTATGTGCCATACACACAATGGACGGGAGGGGACATGTTGACTTCTAAGGGAGACTATTCAATTAATTCACTGGAACTGTGCAGAAGTGATTATTGAGAGATGGGGAGGAGGTGAGCTGTGACCATCACCTATTGTGAATGGTGGATCCTGTCTTATCTATGTGGAGGTGTTACCTTTCATTGTAATCCTTCCTGTGAGATGACTGCTGAAAAGTTTTCTCTGCAGAATGGGAATTGTCAGCCTATTATTAGGCTTGACTTAACGGTCCGTTTGAAAGCTGTAGGATTTTACAACTTTTAAAATATATATTATGACATTGGAAAAAAAATTATGTAAAAATATGTTTAAGATAAAAGCTTTATTTATACAGTATGTAGAGTTGAGTGAACATACTCTGCTGAGCTTGATGCTCGTTCAAGTATTAGCGTACTCGATGGTGTTTGTTACTAGAAGGAGCATCAAGCTGTGTTCGACCCCCCCCCCCCCCCTAGTTTTTGGCTCCTCCCCGCTGTGAAGTGCCTGTTTTGGCTCCTCCCTGCCATGACGCAGCACGCATCAATGGCAAATTTTTTGTCTGGCAGGCAGAGGAAGAGAGAGAGAAACCTAGGAGAAAAAAAAAAGCTCGGCACCCGGCGTCCCACATACAAAAATGCTCGAGTCTCCCATTGTAGTTAATGGGGTTCGTTACTCTAGTAGAGCTCTCGAATTTTACAAAAAGCTCGACTCGAATATTGTGGACCCGAGCTTTTGGGTGCTCGCTCATCTCTAACAGTATGTCAATTTCTAAAAAACACAGTTCCTTTAACTGGATAAGGGTGAGTTGCAATTGCAGGAACAGCCACCGCTATATGTATGGTGTATTGTCTGGATGAAAAATTCAGCTAATTGGTAGGGTTGGAGGGAGTCACTCTCCCTCACCAATCATATTGAAGGCCTATCAAAATATTCCAGAAAACCCCTTTAGAAAACTAATGATTCCAAAATGTATTCAAATTTCAGGCCCTTTTAATGCATGTTTCTTTTAATACACCTATGTATCAAAAGCAAGATAGGAATGCTATAAACAAAAAATCTATGGCCTCATATCTACTAGTTAAATGGAATTGCAGAATATGCAGCGGATTTTGCCCATAGGGAATCATTGGCCATTCGTGGGCCATTAAATTGATTTTTGCACGCGTGGATGGCGTTTTAAAAGAATTGCGTTTTTCACGCGCGGGAGAAAAAACGTGGCATGCTCCATTTTGCCGCGTATTCCGCGCGGATCGGCAACATTGCTATCACATTGATAGCAATGTGTGCAGATATCTGCATGCAAAAAAAAATACAATTTAAAGCAAATCCGCGCGTATTGTATTTTTCGAGTGGACATGGGGCCTAAGTGTGTTTAGAACGTCATATTTTCTTATTGACTACCAGTAGAATCTCCAAGACAGACCTAAGAGCTGCTTCATAATCACACATTTTAAAGTGCTTTAAATTAGTATTACTGTACATGGAGTTATTTTATAGCACTACTTATTGATTTGGACTATTCAGCTACCGATGCAATCCGAAGGAGTATGCTGAGCTGCTTGAAATCTTGTGCACTGCAGTTGTTACTTGATAGTTAAAATAAATTAGTATCACAACTTAAAGTTTCCATCTGGCCCAGATAGGATAGGTGATAACAGTCTGATTAGTGGGGGTCTCATCAATGTGCTATTTTCCCTGTCCTCATCACTGTGAGCTCACTGCACTTCTTGTAATAAGGAGAAGATTGAATGGAAAGAACGTTGCATATGTGCAGTGTTGCTTCATTCCTTTTCAATAGGACTGTCAAAGATAGCTGAGCTCAAGTAAGCCCCATTGAAATGAATGGAGCAGCAACTGCACATGTGTGGCCATCACTCCATTCAATGTGACATCAATGCGGGTGGAAGAAGGAGCCATTCATTTTCAATGGGACTGTCAAAGATAGCCAAGTGCAAGGATTCAGATATTTCAGTCTGCCTCATTGAAATAAATGGAGCTGTGGCTGCGCATGTGCAGATATCACACTATTCAAGTGCAGGTGGGAGAAGCATGCCTGCAGTGATGCGAAGAGGGTGACACAGGTCGCCCGTTCTCGGGACTGGTAGGGGTCTCAGTGGTGAGACCCCCATTGATCAGACTTTTGTCACCCAACCTTTAGATAGGTGATAAAAGTTAATTATTTTACAACCCCTTTAAAATGAAGGTTAAGCAAATCATTCAATGTGTTTCACTCATTTTTTGGCCTTTTTTGCATTTTTTGGGGAGTAAGGGTGGAGGCGCAAAAAGGCGCATCAAAAACTGCTTCAATCTTGTCTTGTGTGAACCTAGACTTACAATGGACTGAGGCATTTTTCCATAAATGCAATTTTAGGGACATTACCTACAAATTATTCCTTAAAAGGGTTGCCTAGTTGTAAACTATTGATGGCCTCTCTTCAGGATTGGTCATCAATAGTAGATCATCAGAAGTCTGCCATCTGGGATCCCCACCAATCAGTTATCTGGGCCAATACGCTTGTGTACTGAAACATTTCATGCAAGAAGCAGACAGCTCCATTTTCACTGCTGTGCACAGGCTTGGTATTACAGGCCAAGGTCCCATTAAAATGAATGGGACTGTTGTGTGTAATACCAAGCCTAGCCACTGCAGTGAGAACAGAGCAGTCTGCTTCCTGCAAAAATCAGCTCAGTAAACAAACGCATCAAGCCAGAAAACAGCTGATCACTGGAGGACCTAGTCAATAGACCCCCGCTAACAGGCCATCAGTAATTTAAAACTGAACAACCCCTTTAAGGTTCTTTTATTTAATGCAGTTTCTACTTTATGTAGAAAATAGAAGGTAAAATGTTGACCCTGTCATATGTCTAGTACGAGGCCCAGGTGATGCATAAGGTATTCTGTCTTTAGCGTTCTTGCGTTGATTTTTATTTTTAAAGTGAACCTTTTCCTGGAAAGGCCCTTTTACATTGGTGCATGCATCACATCACAGAACATTCAAATGAACACAAGATGCCAGGGACTCTACATGGTCAAGCTGCTTAGCAATGGGGCACAACACCCAGGATTGGAAGCTAGCTAATTGCACAACTTGCCATCAGGGTGAAGTCACACGAACGTATATCGGCTCGGTTTTCACGCCGAGCCGATATACGTTGTCCTCGTGTGCAGGGGGGGAGGATGGAAGAGCCAAGTGCAGGAACTGAGCTCCCGCCCCCCCCCCCTCTCTGCCTCTTCTCCGCCCCTCTGCACTATTTGCAATGGGGAGAGGTGGGATGGAGGTGGGGCTAATTCACGGAACTTAGCCCCGCCCCACCCTGCCTCTTCCCATTACAAATAGTGCAGAGGGGTGGAGAGGAGGCAGAGAGGGGGCGGGAGCTCAGTTCCTGCTCCTGGCTCTTCCATCCTCCCCCCCTGCACACGAGGACAACGTATATCGGCTCGGCGTGAAAACCGAGCCAATATACGTTCGTGTGACTTCACCCTCAGGGAGTAGAATGGTTAAAATGCTTCTACGGCTCTGGTGGGGAACAGTTTCAGATGAGCGTATTTTAGCTCTACCTTTGGTCCATGTTTTGGGGAACAAGATGCGAAGCTAATGTAAATCTATGTATCTATTCACATAGCCATATTTTTATGGCCGTTTTTTTGAAAACACAGCATGACCTATTTTTTGAAACTTTGCCTCTGTATTGCTATTTTTTTGAATTGGGCAAATATGTACTAATTAATATTTGATGATTAGAAAAAAATATATAGAGGCAAATGCTGATGAAAATACTGATAACATACGGTTGTAATATTATCTGGAACATGTCCGTAATACAGATCCGTATTGCAAACAAGTTTCCATACGCTTGTCAGAAACCAACCATAGAGAAATAAATAATAAAGGGTAAAAGTAAATATTCCACAAAAGTTTAGAACCAGGCCCCTGTTTGGTCTCACGGGTGCTCAATTTATGGATTTCAGTATTGATGAAGCATAATAATATGAAGGTATATGGATTAATAAGACAGTTTAAGACTATGGAAGCCATCTTCTCCTCCCCACGGTGACTTTCTTTCTGCAAATCTGGATACTGGAGAGACTTGGTGGCATCCAAGCCTCCCCTGTAGAGTAAGTTCCATCTCTAATTACTAATGTATCAAGTATGTCTATCAGCGAAGCAGTTTTTTTCTACTTGTTTATTTCTTGCACACATGTTTCCTTGGGTCATGTTGTGTTGATGAATGTATATAGATTTTTTACTGCTATGTAGTTCCTTTTTATTACAGAATTTTTCATGGGACTCAGGGTGGTTTCAGACGGCAGTATGCGTAAATATGTTCGCCGTTATGGGTCATATTTGCACATGAGCTAAGTTGGGAGACGGCAGGAAACAGGCTGATATGTACATAGCAGCATATAGTACTGTTATTTTTGCGCTTCAAATGCAAGTTCAGGCGCTCACGTGTTACACCCTTCCCGCGGAATAAAATGGCAATTACATGCCAAATTAGGTCCAGCTGTTTTCTTTTCCCTGCATAGGGTGACCCCCCCCCCTTACTTTTTTATGCTACTTCTATGGTAGCTTTCTGCGTCAGGTCCTATCTTCTCTCGTATGAAGATTTTACGCAGCAAAAACACATTCATCTGAACAAAGCCATTGAAATCAACGGCTTTGCTTCATCGCGTTATATGGGTGAGATTTTCATGTACGGGAATGGATCCGCAAATATGTTCAAGCTAATTGGGGGAATTTGCTAATGATAGCATTGGACCAGAAGGTGCCTGATCCTAGAAGCACTTGTTGACATGTTGCATCACAATGCCAAGGGCAGGAGCTGGTAAAGAGTATATAAGGGTGCTTTTACATGGGAAGACTGTTGGCAAATAATCGCTCAAATGTCTGCTCAAGCGATAGTTGTTTAATGTAAACACGGCCATTAATTGGGTGATGAGCGACAAATGGCTTAATAGTCCATGGTTGCTTCATTTCAGCTCACCAAAAAACAATATTTTTTTGGTGTGGTATAAACATGCAGTCATTCGCCTTTCAATGACTAGTAAATGACTCACCAGTTGGGAGGTGCTCACTTGTTCATAGACCACTCCCCATCAAATGCTGATTGGCTTTCTATGTTAACCCCTCCCACTAAACGCTCATTGGTTCCCAAAAAGACAAAGACATGCAAGCGTTAATTAAATGAACACTTGCTGTGGCTCTTCGAAGACCAGCTTCTGCTGTGTGTGACTGTGAAGAGAGCCTCATTGTTGCCATCTCTCATTGCTTGGCCTGCTAACATTTCAATCAGTTCATCTATAAAGGTAAATATTTTAATAGGGACCACATTTATGTTTTGTGTGTTCTTTACCATATAATTTACCTTTTTTATGGTTTTGGACAGGTCTCCGAGGGAAATCAGACTGCACTAAGTGACCAACTTGTTTCATCCTTCTTGTTTATTAAACAGAGGTGAGTGTATGTGTCTTATCGCCATGTGTTGGCAGCCAAATTTCTCTCTTTTACTTGCTTTTAACCCTTTCCAATCCACTGTCTGATGTCTGAAGACATTATGATTTAAGGCTGTACAGCTCTAATGTTGGAAGACATCCGTCGGGGTTCTCTTACTGTATATCGCCAGCATCTCTGCTGTCAGAGCCTATCCAACGTGTCACCTCATGCAGTACTGGCTTTAGCCAGCAGATAGGCCGTTGTATAACGGTAGAAAAAGAGTAAGCCCCCTAGGAAAACTAGGATACAAATTGGATTGGAAAGGGTTAACATTATGCTCAACATTATGGCATAAGGCATTGAAGGCAAGCAAAATAAGGAGTATTTGGCTGGCGAACAGAGCATGTGTGTAGCCGGAAGTGCTTAGTCACCATTGAGTGTGCATAGATTACCCCATGTGTATTGACCAAGGAGCCTGTATCTAACATGCACATAATTGGTAGACCGTAGTCTATCTGCATTAGGCTCCATGTCCCCGGGTGTGATTCCACCGGCGATAAATCACCGTAGAATCATGCTGTCTGAAGCTTTTCATAGCGTTGCTATGGAAAGCACAGCCCCGGCGTCCACGAGCAGAGAATTATAGCAATTCTCTGCTCGTGGGATTCAAATCGCAGGATGCTGCCGCGATTATCCACGGTAAGTCTATCTATCATATAGGCTCAGTGTGGAGAACCATCAGCTGTCTCTTGCCCCCCGGCGGCGGCTCCTGCGGTGGACATCTGCCGCGGGTTATCGCTACGCCCGTGGACAGGCAGCCTTAGACTGCAGTGGCAAATGATTGGCTCCAAGTGGGGTTGTCCCCTGTAGGGTCTCATTACTGTGTCAGAGCCTAGACACACTAAGGGATCCTCTATTACTCTTGTAGACAAGTTTATGGTGTGAATTGGAAGAAATGAAGAATAACAGGAAAAACTAATTGTATTCTTTTGCATTTCATTTTCTAGTCTGATTTGTTGATGGGTTTTTCCTTTGTGCTCCACTGGACTCTGTTTTCCAGTGTCCTAACATAAAGAACTGTTAGATTAAGAAGAAAGCATCTAAAGATAAAGCCCTTTAATCTTTAATCTTCTTAGCACACTGTCAATTTATTTACGGCATTAAAATAAACCTAATAACGTCTTTACTAATTTCAGGGTTGGGGCTGTATCCTTTTTTGGAATCCGTAAATTATTAGGCTTGCATGTGATGTGAAGGGTAGGAAAATATTCCACAGACAAGGCTCATAATTGTACTTTAAGGTTTTTAAGTTGTTGTTTGAATGAAAAATAATATGTAGCTAAATAAGAACTCATCTTGATAAGGGAGTATATTGATAATTGTGTTGAACTGTCATATATTAACCGGGCCATAGCTTAATATTTTGATAGCCAGAAATGACAGAGTTAGAAAACTGTTGTCCATTGATCCAACATTTTCATGTACTGCACACCCAAGTTAGACAAAGCCCAACCCCCAAATCTGTTTGATCGTTGGTCATGAACTGTTGTTGAGACTAAGGCCTCCTTCACACAGGCGCTTGCAGAAACGCAGCATTTTTCAGTACTACGTTTACTGCAGTTTCAGCAGCGATGTCATGCATTTTTGACAACATTTTGGCTGTGTTTTCAGCACAACTGAAAACGCAGCCAAGGATGCTGCAAAAAAAATCAATACTCACCTAGCTGGTGCTGCCTGCGTCCTTGCCGCTGCTCTCCAGAGCTTCGGGCACTGGTCAGCGCCAACAGACCCCACCTCCAGCAAAAGATTACTCTGATTGGCTGAGGCAGCTGAGTGTCAGCTGGCTAAGCCAATCACAGTCAGCACTGAATGCACCAATCACAGCCATTCATTGGTGCATCATGCGCCAGCGCTGATTGGTGGAACCAGCTGACACTCAGCAGCCTCAGCCAATCAGAGCAATCTCTTGCTGGAGGCGGGGATTTCAATCCCCGTCAGTAGGAACAGATGCTTTGTCGGCCATGACAAGTGGCCGGCAGCCTGCACCGAGCTCCAGAGAACAGTGGCAGGCACCCAGATGACAACAGATGAGTAATACTTTTTTTTAAGCAGCGTAGCTAGCGCTTGCATTTGGTGCTGTCAAGAACGTGGTATCACGTTTTGCCACGTTTTCAGCAGCGCTGAAACCGCTGCCTATTCATTTCAATAGGTGACGCATGGCTGAAAACGGCCAAAGATAGAACATGCATCGCTGTCAACGCTTGTGTGAGCAGCCCCATTGAAATGAATGGGAGAGTTGTACAGCGTTTAGTGCAGCGCTGAAAAGGCAGCGCTAAAGGCTGTACAAAAACGTCTGTGTGAGGGAAGCCTGAACAGGAATGCTTGCTTGTACCCAGCATGGTGTGTTAGGAGCATGCACTAACACATTTTGCCATTAAATAAGCATTAGATAGCTGGAACGTGAAACATTTACCAGACATGTATCTTTGTGCGCTTACTTAATATATAGTGTAAAGAAACAACAGGTTTATTATATGCCATGCACACATGAATAATTTCAGTACTACAAGTAGTATTACTAACAGTAGCAGAAGTAGTATGAGGAGCACCCCGACTACGATTAGAACTAGAGATGAGCGAACGTGCTCGTTTAGAGCAATTACTCGATCGAGCATCGCTTTTTTCGAGTAACTGCCTAATCGGGCAGAAAGATTCAGGGGGCGCCGGGGGTGAGCGGGGGTTTGCTGTCAGATTTGATTGACAGTGAGTGGTGGGGAACGCTTACTGGACACATGCAAAGCATGAGGAGCCAGATATAAGGAGAACTGGTATAGGAGCATGGGGTGAGTATGAACAAAAGAAAGGTGTCAACAAAATCAGCAAGGCTACCTTTGCAAAGCAATACAGCTGGTCTACTGACATGAGGACATGACACATCCTCTTTAATTTAACCCTTTGCAATCCAATTTTGGAGCTTTCTCTTTCTGCCGTTATACAATGGCACCATCTGCTGGCTAGAGCCAGTACTGCGGTTTGGGACAGGCCCCCGACAACAGAGCGGCTGGTCATCTACAGTAAGAATACCTTGCTAGACGTCTTCCGACATCAGAGCTGTACAGCCTTCAAATCAGAATGTCTTTAGACGTCAGACAGTGGATTGGAAAGGGTTAATATTTGGGAATGGCCTTTTACTCTATAAATGAGAAGATTTTGACTGATATACTACAATGGCAGGTCTGGAGGCCTTCACTAGACCTCTGGCTACTGTATCATGGGAACCACTTTACTCCATGAGATCTCTGTATGTTCCTAGCTATAGTAGGTTATAATCTAACCTAGATTATGAAACACCTGTGCAATTTTATGAAGGTGTGAGGGTCTAGTACTTCAATAGTGGGGTCATATTATGAAGCCATTGCCAGCTGGCAACACAATATAAGAGGGATTGGCGGCTAGTACCTTAAAAGGGTTGTGTCACTACAAAAATAATGGCTGGATGTTCTAAAACAAAAAAGAGAGCACAGTCATCTGTTTTCAGCCTCCAGGACACAGTTGAGCTGCTCTGGCACCCAGAGTGGACATCCACTGGAAGTCAGGTGAGCACTGTGGCCAATCAGAGGCCACAGTGTCACCGTGCAAACTCCTGACATTTGCACTCACATGCTTGTTGCCATGGTGCCAGGAATTATGGATAGTGAAGCTGCAGCCTCTGATTGAGCGCAGCAGTCACCTGGCTTTCACTGGACATCCACACTAAGTGTCGGGGGCCAGACCCACAAGAGTAACTCAGCTGTGTCTCAGGGGACCAAAGAAAGGTGAATATGGTCTCTTTTTTATTTAACTGGCCCAGCCATTAGAAAAATTTGTTTTGCTGTGCCATTCCCCATTTAATACAAGGGGCCTAAGAGCATAAGTCTAGAAAATAAGAATGGCAACAGCCATTTGTCATTTTATTCACATTTTTCCAGGTGGAAGAGTAGAAATAAAATCACATGCTGTTTTAGGTAATGTCCCCAAACTACTCCCGTTTTTTCATGAGAAAGGTGGCAACACAACTCCTAGGTCTGCCACTGTGGGGAAGTAATAGGGGCAAGGGTGACCTGGCTGAATGTTTGCATCAGGGCCCATGAGCCTCTAGTTGCACTTGACATGCTCTATTCTATCTTTTCCACCTGAACTATGAAGTTAAGGTAGAATCAGGAGGCTGATACTGCGGATATCTGCAGTCTTAGTCATATTTATCTAATGCGTATGGCAACTTCAAATGGATATTCTTAACTTGTGAGGTCTCAAATTTTAGCATAAAGATAGAGCAATATACGAAGAAGTTCAGTAATATCGAATTTTCCTGCTGCATATTGCACATTGGAGTTATCCATTAATAAAATTGGCTGCCCGGTCATCTATTGGCTCTAATGGCCAACTATCCCTGAAATCAGTAACATAAATATCAAATGAAAATTTAATTCTATATGGGAAAAATACAATAGATTTAATATAATGTTTCATGTTTGTAAAAAAAGATAATAAACAGGAAATAATAAAGAAGACAGTTCCGTACATATATAGGATATAATATGGATTATAATTCTTATCCAGAAATGCATTCTGCTCAATCATGATCATTATAGCACAATGTAAGAACAAATCCCTAGATACGTCTAACAAAGAAGAGCAAGATACATCCTAATCATTATCCATTCAACGATGTTGTGTGAAAAAAATGTAATCTGCTGGAAACACTGCTTATCATATTGCGCACTCAACAGATTTAATTAACTAGCGGCAGATATACTTGACAGCATATGGTATGTTACTGTCTGGATGTCAGATGTTAAAAAACACGGCTTGTGATCCGAGTTAAGCTGCGAATCAGCTTTGTGTATAGCTCCTGCTGTTGTATGTCCATGAGCCCAGGAAACATGTGATCATTTCTGTAGTTGCTTGCTATAGATCTTTTACTAATTTCAAATTAAGATGGCAATGGAGAAGTGTTGAAGAACAGAGCCTCCAAATATACTTCAAAATGTGTGTTCCGTTTGATCAAAGAAGAGATAATAAAACTTGCAGCTTGTGACAATACAGGGATTTTTAGAAGACAAGTTAAACATTTTCTTTGTATTGTTTCTTTTTGTTCACCCTAATTTGCTTAATTCTATAGAAATCTATAAAAGTAATTTGCAAAAGTATGAATACTAGAAGTTAGAACTCCCTATCCTATTTTTAGACTTATTCTTCTATGCGTTACTCTACAGAGTGTAGTCAAAATGACTGATCCAAAGCTATCTCAATGCTGGTGTCCTGTATGGAAATAACAATAGCATACTTGAATAGACAGGCATGGATTCACTACACAATGGTATGGTGCATGAGCCCCTGGGGGCCCGAAACAGGGATTTCAATTTTGTATTATGGTCCCTGTAAGAGATAGAGAGTAAAACCCAATTGCAAAGTTGAGGATTGCACATAATAAGCAGAAATCTACCTTCTGCATCTCCCTAAGTCCCATGGGACTGCTGCTATGACTAAGGTAAATAAAGCATGCTCGAAATGGCCTCCTTCTGCTACAATACATGCATGAAGCCATTGCTGGACCTATGTTCATGCCAGGGATTCTCAACGCAAATTGGTACTTGAATCTCTTACAGATGACCCTGGATATCACTATCATAGCAGAAGGAAGCCATTCTGAGTACTCTTTCCTTACTTCAGTAATAGCAGTGGTTCCATGGAACTTACAGAGATGTGAAAAGTGGATTTCTGCTTATTATATGCTACCCTTCAACTTTGCAATTCGGTTTTAATCTCTGTCTCTTACAGGGACCACAACACAAATTTGAAAACCATGTTCCAGGGCCCCCAAAAGCTCATGCACCATACTCATGCTCATGTAGCACATCTATGCCTTCATTTTCAAGCATACTATTCATATTTCAATATAGGATATCAGTATTGAGATATAACACTGGATGAGTCTTTTTGACTACAACCTGTATATGTTAACATAACATTTAAATCATGACTTTTCAGAATAAATTGCTATGTGTGTGTGAGAAATAACACTATTTCTAGCTATTATATGAATTTTACCCTACATTTGTAGTGACCTGGAGTGTGACACTACAGTAAAAGTACTTAACTGCAAGTCAAGAGCAACTGTCCTAATTACAGCTCATTTAGAAAAAGGATTTTATTTAATAAGAAGATGGAGTCAGGATAGGGAACTAAATAGTTAATTTAACTTAGTTATTTCACTGAAAAGCAATTGCTGAAAGACCTGGGAGAATCTCTGTATGTGGTTGAAAGACCTTCTGTGACAAGCAGATCATGTGATGTAGCAGAGGAAGGAAGTCACTGATTGGTCAAGGGGCAGAGCTAATCGCAGCCAAGCTGACACTGAGTGAAGGAAGGGGAGATTTCCGATTCCCCCTGAAAAATAAAAAAGAGTTGAAAGGGAGGAGGGAGACAGTCAGTGGAGTGCATAGACAGAGAGCAAGTCTGAGAGGTAGGGGGAGGAAGATGTCTGCAACCAGGTGAAGCTATCCTCCTTCCTGGCATCCTCCCCTGATCTGATGCTGGAGAAGCTACTGTACCATCCTGTTATCTTCTGTTGAGCTGATCAACCATCCTTGATGCTGAGAGAAGCCTGTGTTTGTCACCAAGACCTGAAATCCTTTCAAGCCATGCTTCCACCAAACAGTCAACCCAGTCACAGCATCGCAGGCTGCAAAAATCCCAGAATCTCCAGAGGATCCCACGGCGTGTGTACTAGAGACTTTTAGCTCATATTTTAGGTCGGCAAAAACTGTTAGTTGGATGATAGGGTTTTTTTTTTGTTTTCGTCAGTTTCTCAATAGTTCTCCTGCATCTGAGGTGTTGCCTCCCCAAGGCTTGTTTATCCATGTAGCAATGTTTAAACTGAGTATATGCAAATGCTACTGTTTTATGTTCTTGCAGACAGCCATGTTCAATAGTACACCGTATGCCTGCAGTGTACTTAAATACATGTGTTAATCTTATTTCTCTACCAAGACCGTTTAAGGCAGGCACTGGCATCACGTTAACCAAATTCCATTAGTTGTCCATATCCTGTTGTTTACCTTCATCTGTGCGCAAGAATACTTATCACCATCATGACACAGATCCTCAGCCACCCCTTTAAAACCACTCAGAGAGTGCAAGCCTCTACTTGTCACACATTTATCAACAGTTTTTTCCTCTGCAGGGTGCCTTTTCTATGTACTATGTACAGAAGCAAAATCTAAGGGAGCAGAGGAAGTGCTATACGTGCAATAACAGTTTCCAATATTTGATGGTAACAAAATGTCAATTGCTCACCTTCATTGGTTGTGCTTCCATAGGCAAGATGCTGCTAAGAGTCTGTAAAGACCTGTTACCTCCCCGTTTCCATGCTGAGATTGGCAAACTCACTTAATAGAATAGGAGCAAAGAGATATGGATGGGATGGAACTACACCTGATAGAATAGCAGTAGTGCATTGGCGTATGGTTTTTTAATCAGGAGTAGCTCCATCTAGTCACTATCTTTTTGTTCTCATTCTATCAAGTTCTATGTACCGTAAGAAAACAACAGCTTCTGCTGCCTATCTGTCTGTAATACACACATAGCATCATCAGGGAATATGCTAGAAAAGTACTGAGCTATATAATGTGAATACATAACAGTAAATAACTAATCATTAGCTCTAACACTACATTTATGTGAGTCTCTCCTCCTCCCCTTCACCTCTATAGACTTCTATGAGCAGCATGAATCATCGCCCTTCTCCATTTCCTGTTCTCCCTCTCGTTACCTTTGTCACTAGAAATGGACATCACTTAATACCAGTCATTAAACAACAACTTAGGATGGAGGGAGACGCCAAGTGGCCAGCACTATGGAGTTATTTTTTAGCACTAAAACATAATTTTAGGTAAAGTCACTTGCACTTTTACTAGTTTTCACACTGGCTATCACAGAAGCACAAGTGGTTTAAAAAGTTAATAACCATTTAAAACTTAAGTATAAAAGCCAAAGAGGATTCTATCTTATAAAGAGCTTCTGACTTGTGACAGTGACACATCAGGAGATGTCCAGTAGTTTGGGCTATTACCTTGCAGATTTGTGGGCCTGAGTTCAGATCTGTACAGATGCCACATCAGTATGGAGTTTGTATGTTATCACCATGTATTTTTTGTCAGCACTCTGATTTCCTCATACACTTAAAAATTATAGTTTATTTGACTTTCCATGAAACAGGCTATAAAAATTGACTATGAAATTGGGAAAAGGAACTAATGTGAGTGAACATAATCTATGCACAGTGCTGTAGAAATTGGTGCAATATAGAAACTTTCCAATGAAAACCATTTATTACCTATCCACAGAATGAGTGATATAAATCTATGACTCTGACAACTAAGACCCCCAGGGATCATGAGAACCCAACACCCCGTGACCGTAGAGTGAATGTAGTGGCAAAGTGCATACGTGAACATTGCTCCATTCACTGTTTAAGGATAAAACCAAGTGATGAGCTCAGTTATTTCCCTCAGTGCCACAGAAGCAAACGGAGCAGTAATTATGCATGCGCACCATCACCCCATTTATCCTGGAGGCTCAGGGGTTTGCCATTATCATAATCTGTGGGGATCCCAGCTGTTGGCCTCTGCAATCATACATTTATCACCTACCAATTTAGTAAATTTTAACATTACTGCCGTTTCATGATAACTCGATATCCAGCATTGTAAGACGGGTATTTAAATTACCATAGCATGGTGTCAAGTTAAGATTTGCTACGTCTGTACCCTCTTGATAGGGGATACTTGATAATGGTGGGTTAAATCTTTAATAAAAAAATATGACGACCGTCCAGTTCTATAAGTTCAAACCATCATTGATCCTTAGTCAGAGGGGTTTTTGTCAGATGTGCAAAGCCAATGCTGTTTATATTTTTCCCCAGGTCAAATCTAACATGTTCAATTGAATATTCCAACTCAGATTTCAGCACAGGTATTGTAAATTGCACAGATCTCCCTGACCGTAGATTTGAGGGTGGAAAGTAAGGCTTGTTCCATGTTTACATGGGCCCTTGGGCAACAGTGTCACAGTAAAGCCCCTTAGTAATTTGTAGGCCTGCCTCACTGTTCCTTCTTAGTAATTTATAGGCTCCACTGTGCCTCCATAGTAATGTATAGGCCCCCCTGTGCATCCTTAGTAATTAATAGGTCTTTCTCTGCCCCCCCCAAGTAATTTATAACCCCCACAATGCCTTCTAGTAATTTATAGGCCCTGCTCTGCCTTATTAGTAATGTATAGGTTCCACTGTGCCCCCTGAATCATTTATAGGTCCCACTGTGCCCCCTGAGCAATTAGTAAGGCCCAGTGTGCCCTGGAAATAAAATAATAAACTCAGCCACCTCCATCATGCTCTCATGGCATGCTCTACTGTCTGCCTTGGCTTCAGAGCAATGTAGGTGGCGTGAGGACTTGTTTTCAAGACGTGGATACAATTGATTTCGAAGAATAAGAACAGGTTTGATACCAGCCCTCATTGAACGCAGGTTCAGTAGGCCCAAGTACCTAACCTGGTGTTGATGCCAGCCCAGGTAGAAAACTCCTCAGAAGGGAAGGGCATAGATGACAATAGTTTGACAATAAGCATCGACCACAAATAAAGGAAGTAGGATCTTTCAATGACAATTGAGATCACAATGCATGATGGAGATCTGTTTTCACTTGATGCACGAATGGACTACTGCTATGCAACAGAACAAGAACATTTCTGCAAGAAAGCTTATTATACAGAGAACCAGAAGAAACAGCATTGGCTTCAGACATCATGATTTCAGGTAAAGATTCAAATGGGGCATTGGATGCATTTTGGGTGCAGCACTATGCAACATTGGCGCTATAACTATGGATAGAAACTTATGTATTTATTTCAGATGAAATACAAAATATTCATTTGGCTGAGGTATTCGGGACTGTGCCCAGTCTGCAACTTCAGCTTCATATCCCATTATGTTCAGCTGGCCCTACATATAAGTTAAGAATTATTAATAGGATCTATGTCATGTTTGACCAGGCATTGACCTGAGTCTGCACCTGCCCATCAACAAAGGGATTCTGGGAAATGTTGGCAACAGTAGTTAGACATTAGGTATTCTTTATTCACTGCTGGCATAACTTATAATGTAATATTATCCTATCACAATCATAGAAATGTGAAGAACATCAAGGGGGAGCAATGTCGTTCCATGAGCTGTACAGTAGGACAAGGTTTCAGGTTCTTTTCAAATCAGAATCGCCCTGACAGATTCATCCCTGTTAATAATAGAACCACCAGGTGAGGAAAAGCCGGACAATCTCTGGTTGGCCCGTATGACGTATGCAATGTGCTTTATGGAAGTTCTATCCTATCTGCCAGTCTAGACATATTTGTACATCCGGCATGTATTGTGATCATGCATCATGAACTTTTTAGAGAAAGTCCTCAGCAGTGTAAATTCACATAAGACAGATTTGTTACAGAAGTTTCTGTGACTGTGTCATACATCCGAATGGGACGCTATTGGCATGTGTAACTGGATTATTTTCTGTGGTCGTATTACGACTACATAGATGCACAGGCTGTCAGTTTTTAGCTGTCCTTTACTGAAAGGAGGGAAGGGTATGTTAACACCTACGTTCACGACGGAGCAAATAACTAAAAATGCTGATGTGATCAATTGTAGAAGGTGACCCCTGTACAGATGCAGTAAAGCTTAACTTGACACTTATATTAAATAAGGAGGACTTTTTCACACTAACGCTTTGTATTCGACTTAGCTGTTCCATCACGGGAGCTGCAAAATGGAAAGAAAACCTATTGTTTTCCAGCGCATAAAAATATATTGAAAATGAAAACGTTCAGTTTCAGAGACTGTATTTTCCATCTCAATTCTGTTTTTCACACTGGAAAAAAAAGTGCACCCAGTTCAAAAAACGTAACCAAAATGGAAGGCAAATTTCCATCTATTATTAACATTACTGTAAATGGAAAACAAAAGTAATTGGAAAGCCATCCGAAACATCCCGTAGGGTGCCCCCAGACACATGGCATACGCTGAAAAGCTGGAACATCAAGATACTGGCTTGTCACAGGGGCACTTACCATGCTCCCTCCTGGAGGGACGCACGCAGCCAAGGCAAGGGCAGCACTGGGCCTCTTCTGGACACCTTCGGTATAGGGATGCCCAATAAACATTTGGACAGGTGCAGGGATTGTCATGGGTGATGCCCCCCTTCGGCACCCACCGGCATGAACATCGGCTCAGAAATAACAGCCACAGACAATAGTATAATACCCCAGGTCCCTGGGAATGATCAGGGCCTGGAAATAACTTTACTTGGTAACTAATCCACAGTGAAAGGCAAAACAGACAATATTCCATGTGCAGGTAGAATTAGGAATACATATAGACAAACTTGAAAATGAGTACCTCCACATAGCGATCCCAGACTTCAGGATGCCTCTGTGTATGACAAATTGTAGACGCGTACCTCCACCCAGTGGTCCCAGACTTTAGGATCCGCGGGCGTGAAACAATTGAAAGAACTTGAAGAGTATCTCTGCACTGGGCCTTGTGTAGTAAAGACTTAAAGGGGTTGTCCCGCGCCGAAACGTTTTTTTTTTTTTATTCAATAGGCCCCCCGTTGGGCGCGAGACAAACCCAATGCATGTGTTAAAAAAAAAACGTTTAGTACTTACCCGAATCCCCGCGCTGCGGCGACTTCTTCCTTACCTTACTAAGATGGCCGCCGGGATTTTCACCCACGATGCACCGTGGGTCTTCTCCCATGGTGCACCGTGGGCTCTGTGCGGTCCATTGCCGATTCCAGCCTCCTGATTGGCTGGAATCGGCACACGTGACGGGGCGGAGCTACGAGGACCAGCTCTCCGGCACGAGCGGCCCCATTCACCAGGGAGAAGACCGGACTGGGCAAGGGCGTCTAATCGGGCGATTAGATGCTGAAATTAGACGGCACCATGGAGACGAGGACGCTAGCAACGGAACAGGTAAGTGAATAACTTCTGTATGGCTCATAATTAATGCACGATGTATATTACAAAGTGCATTAATATGGCCATACAGAAGTGTATAACCCCACTTGCTTTCGCGGGACAACCCCTTTAAGGCTGGCTCTCGCTCTCTCTCTCTCTCTCTCTGGGGCTCACTTACTGCTCATGCTGATCCTTGCTCTCGGGACATGTTTCTTCCTCCTCCATGCTTCCCTACATGAGGGCTGAAGGTGCCCCCATGCAGCTGGACCTCCTGACTATGACTCCAGAATACATGGAACTCCTTTTCCCGTTCTCAATCACTTACATTTATAACCTCTCTCATACCATGTGACAGGACATGAATTGATACATTTACAGACAGACAGCTCACACTTTGCAGACATTAACCTCTCATTTGCTGCAGCTGTGTAATACACATAACAGAATAACAAGACAGTTTTGCACAGAGGATCCACATAAGACATACATGTATGACATTATGGAGGGGCCAGGAAAGCATGTACTGGGCCATTACATATCCATTTGTTGCCATTTTTCATTTCCATTTCTTGGCATTTATCTTCTCTCACAATGGACCAGCTAGACGAAAACAAAGAACGCTTGTGTGAATTTACCCTAAACTGTGGCACATATCTTTTTCTGTACACTTTCAATAGCTGATATTGTATTAAGACAACTTGTTGCAGAAAATTATTAGCGTTGAGTTAAAGGGGTTTCTTTCTTGTCCCCTGTGTTAAAAGAAGAAACGTTCAAACGCAAATAACATCGGAAGTAGTCATCATTGACACTGCCCACTGCAACTGGGTCACAGAAATTTAGTGGGATTATCCAGTTACCAGACAACAAGTCCACTTTAGTCCCCGCTATACTACAATAAGAAAAGGAGCGGTACTTAACTGTACCCTACTGCTGTGATCCAGTGCTGTAGCCCTAACGTGGTCCTGTTGTTTGTTGCTACTGATGGTTTCACTGGAACACGACGGGGCTGCATCGTTGGATCGCGGCAGCAGGGTACAGCCAAGTACCGCTCCTTTTGTTATTGTAGCACAGTGGGCACTAAAGGGGACTTGTTGTCTGATAACTGGATAACCCCATTAAACTTTGCTGTGACCTATTTATCGCTGGTTGCAATGGGCAGGGTCAATGATGACAATTTTGATGTTTGCATTTGAACTGTTACAAAAAAGGCAAAATCTACACCAATATAAGTGCAAAAGTGTCTGGTTCATGCGCAAATATGCTGCGGTAAGCATATTTGCGTATAAACTCATAGTCAGCAGTAGCAGTTTTGCTTGTACAGCCACTACAAGACACATTCTGAACTACTAGTGAGGGAGCCAACAAGATAGTATGAGTGCGTATCCTTACCAATATTTCAGATAGTAACAGAATATTTTCATTTGCAAAGAGCATTTGCATCCTTGATTTAAAATAAGAGGGATATAGGTTTAGCCCCCTTTATCCTAGCCGGTTAAACATTATTATGGTGTACCAGAGTTTTATTTCAGGAGGTATATGCCATCTATATGCTCAGCTGTCATTCAATGGCTCAGCGCGGCCTCTGACTGGTCACAGTGCTCAGCCAATCAGAAGCAGTGCTTTCTGGAGGTAGGGATTTTTAAATCCCCGGCCACCAGAATACATAAGAAGACTGACGGAGAGCTGCAGAAAAAAGCCGCATCGGAGCGCTAGGGGATGTATTATTTTATTTTTTTCTGTCAGCTTGGGCTTATTTTCAGGGAAGGGCTTATATTTCAAGCCTTTCCCCAAAAATCACTGCAGGGGTTGCCTGCAGCTCATTGCTTTCAATGGGGCGGGTTGCAGCCCTGGTCCCATTGAAAGCAATGCGGAAGCATTGCGGTCCTCTGCCACAGCTGGTGATAACTGTAGCAGGGAATTCTTCAACCCCCGCACTGTGTCCCCTGATCACTGAACACTGTGACAGTGCTGTTCAGTGGTGAGAGGACTCCCCACAAGGATTCTTTATGCTTGCCGGTTAGGTCTGTGCTGCGCATGAGAGGCATGGATGTCCTATCTTTTGCTTGTGCACATATTTTGCACTTGTAAAAGACGGACATCTAACCAGTGCCATAGGGTACCAATGGTTCTAATATATGCACTTTTTTTGCGCACATAGGTGTGCACAAAAAAACGTTCGTCTGACTGAGCCTTTATGGTGTGCAAATGACTGTAGATCAAAGCATTGTCATTGTTTAAAGGGAATATTTCATGAGAAAATCACTTATTGCTTAATCAAGTTTTTTTTTCTTTTTCCTGATTTATTTTTTAAGTATCCATTTCACTATGTATATTTTGAAAAAACTTTCTAATATTTTAAAATTCACTTTCATTTTAATCTCTAAGCTTAATATTCTAATAAGAGTCTCACACTTCCTGTTCTATGGAGAAAATTTTTCATTATCATCACAGGCAGGATTACAATGAAAGGTAACACCTATATATTATAACACAGGATCCATGGATCACAATAGGTGACAGTAACAGCTCACCTCCTTCCCCTCCCTGCACAATGACTTCTGAGCATGCCCACAACACTCTGTACTAGCCTTTTATTAGGCTCAGTGGCCAGTGTCAAAACTGACAATATTAGGATTTTTTTTAAATATACATAGTGACATGGAAAATTGAAAAAAAAGACACCAACATAAAAACTTAATTTAAATACAAGCTGATTTTCCAATGACACATTTCTTTTAATAGCAGATGGTGGATTGCCATTTTGCTGCCTGGGTTGCCATTAACAAAGAAGGCTCTTTTAGCTGCAGTATTTTGCAAACAACACCAATATGCAGATTGTCGCAGCTTTTGGCTGCATCCCGGCGCACCTCTACCACAATGTGTAAACCCAGCCTATAAGAGAAGAACACTTGGGATGCATATACATATGGAGATCCACCCAGAATATGCAGAGAATGCAGCATAGACCCCAGCAGTTAGGCTACAATATCAATCATGGCTACAGCAGTTACATTTTTATTTCATACAAATTAGTTACAGCTCCAAGTAAAAAAAAGCTAAAAGCTCTGATCACTGAAAAAAAATGCATGCAAGAATCTCTCAGACGGTCTTAGTATTGCCATAGAAAACACCCATCTTCTGGATGAAGACAGAATTACATTTCCAAACATTTGTCTCCAGACAATCCTCTAGTGCAGTCCAGTGATTAGTAAATACCAGATGAGAGATGTGTTGTCACCTCACTCCTCCGAGAAGCTGCCGTTCGGAGTCTCGCAGATGTCTGCCAGCTGTGTTCTCTCTGCCGTATGGATCCCCTGGCACAGCTGTAGTCTGTAAATATGTGGTTTGTATTCCAGTTTTAATCCCATGTCATATAAAATGTTGTCGAGACAATAAATATTACTGACTTATCTTATTTGGGTACATTCCTTCATGTGACTATCTTTTTGCTCAGCTAGAATTAAAATCGTTCATAGGGTTAAATCAAATATCAGAATCAAGATATACTCATTTATTGGAGTCTTCATCTGTCTGTCATACAAATGTTCTCACCCATCTACCTATGTCTCTTGCTTCCAACATTCCAGTTTGGTGAATCACATTAATGTTACAACTTTACTGTTGGCTTGGCTGCTGTGTGTTCCTTGGTCTGGCTCTAGTCAGTATTGAGGCTGGTTCCTGGTAACTTGTCTCCTTTATTTCTCCTATTCTTTAATTTGGCAGCTAAACACCAATCTGTGATTATTATGTGAGTAATTCCAGACAGCAAAGATCACACCTCTTTGTTGGAAGTTAAGAATAAAGACTAGAGTTGTGATAACTTTTCAAAAATTCAGTTTGGCCGCTTTGCCAAATTTTGCCAAAAAGTTCGGTTCAATCCAAATTAGTTCTAACCGAACGTTCATAAAAATCCCGAAACTACTGCTGAACAATGTCGAAGAGGAGGATGGTGGTGGTTCATTAGATATTATCTTTGCATTTTTTCTTTACCAGGGAAAGCAGAAGCATAGTGGCTCAGTTATTAATGCTATTGCCTTGTAGTGCTGGAGTCCAAGGTTCAACTCCGACCCAGGACAACATGCACATGCAGTTTTCCAATTCTATGCAGATGTTGTCCTAGGTCGAATTTGAACCCCAGCACTGCAAAGCAACAGTGCTAACAACTGAGCTACATCCACTGAAGGACCACCAGACTCTTAGGCCTGTGTCACAAGGGCGCCATGAGAAAATCACACTGATATCGCATCCGTGGTCCGTGCGGTATCGCTATGTTTTCTCGTGGCGATATCTCGATTTTATGGTGCCACAAAGGTTGCACGACTTTGTAGCACCACATGCGAGGATTTTCGAAGGTAGGGGCTTGAAATAGAAACCCGACCCTTAAAACAAGCCCTTAAAACAAGCCCTTAAAAAAAACCCAAAATACATGCATCACCTAAGAAGCGCTGTCAGCTCCGCTGCATCTTCTCCCCGATGCCTGGCAGTTGTCTTCAGGCATCCCTTCTGGTCAGGGATTGTAAAATCCCCGCCTCCAGGAAGCGCTGCCTCTGATTTGCTGATCACCGGGGCGGAGAAGACGTGGGGAGAAGATGCGGAGGAGCTGACAGTGCTTCTTAGGTGATGTATGTGGGGTCTTTTTTCTGCAGCTAGGGCTTGTTTTAGGGCATTTTAGGATATCCTACTGCATTTTCGTGCGATGCAACAGAGAGGAAGGCTCCATAGGAAAACATGGGCTACAAAACATTGCAAGTCATGGCCACCTCTAGCAACCTGCGATGTTTTTTTCTCGCAATGTCGCATGCTACAAAACATTGCTAATATGAAGGAACCCATAGGAAAGCATGGGCTTCACATGCAAGCGATTTGTAGCGCTATTACATCACGAGGAAATAATTTGATTTTGTTGCCCATGTGAAATAGGCCTTAGGGCTAAGTCACAGGGGCGCATCGGCGCCCGTGTTACTGCAGGAAGGAGACGGCCGCACTTCAGGACAGACGTCTCTCTGCAGCGCCGGAGGAAAGAACATGTGACCGGCTTCATTGCCCGTCATGTGTTCCTTCTTCTGTGCTGTGGGGAATCGTCCGTCCTGAAGTACGACTGTCTTCTTCCTGCAGTAAGAGCAGAGTCACACAGGTGCATCGGCGCCCTTGTGACTAAGCCCTTAGACAGTATTCAATACTAATTTTATAGACCAGAAAAACAAATGTGTGAGAAAACATACATCACTTCACAAGATATCAACAATCTCACAAAGTTTTTATTATTAAAATAAGCGCTAAAAACAGTCACCATAAAAATAGTTTAAAAATCCCTAACACATTGGAACATCAGCAATGTGGCTTTATATATGTATATAATAAAATATAACCATAACAATATTGTCTAACCTTACTTCATGATATTAATACAAAAGCACAAAGGGGCTGGGCATATGGTCAAGTCAAACACTGGTACTTCACATTGTAACAATCTAAAAAAAAAATGGCTACTTCAACACTACATGTTAACACAGAGACAAAAGGAGTAACGAGCCATAAAACTACACCTGCTTAATTGAAAACATAAATAAAACCCACATGACAATAAAAATCCCGGATCCAATAGGGATAAAGTTAAAATGTACAACAGGTCTCAGCAATGTATTGCATGTGTATTTGTGAATATATCAAGTCAAAATTGGCAATAGGTGTAACAATACAAAAATACCAAAATATGACTGTATATAAAAACTACAAACAGTACCAGAGTATATGCAAGGAAAGATATCTAAATAAAAATAAATAAATCTTGGTATTTGTATAGCGCCAACTTATTCCGCAGCGCTTTCAGGTAATTATTACTTATTACCCCCCACCAAGCTGGGTTCTCATTTTACTGACCTCAGAAGGATGGAAGGCTGAGTCAACCTTGAGCCGGCTACCTGACTCACACGGGGATCAAACCTTCAGGTCGTAGGCGAGAGCTTACACTCTGCGCCACACGAGGCTCATTTATCTACCAATGGTTCTGAGCAACACCCCAATGCACGTTTTGTTTCCTTCCTCAAGGGGTGAATTGTGGATTCTCCCACACCTCCTGATATACCCCTCCAGGTCACAATGTGATAAAATAATAGTGCTGCAGACCAAACGCGCATGTGCGGTAAACTACAGAAGAGGAAGTGCACGATACCCGGCTCTCAGCGGTTGGACTTGTGGCCTCTTACGGACTGCGCTTGCCATTCTGACAACTCTTTTCTCAAAGCATTGGCCCAACTTGGTACTGCAGGCCAAGCTGCAATTCACTTCAATGGGAACTTGGCCTGCAATACCAAGCCTAGCCATTGTAGTGGGAATGGAGCTGTCTGCTTCCTGCAGAAATAAGCTGATCAGCAACAGACTCCCAGTATTGATGATCTATCCTGACTAAAGATGAGCGAACACCAAAATGTTCGGGATCGCGTTATTCGAAACGAACTTCCCGCGATGTTCGGGTGTTCGTTTCGAATAACGAACCCCATTGAAGTCAATGGGCGACCGGAACATTTTTGTATTTCGCCGATGCTCGCTAAGGTTTTCATGTGTGAAAATCTTGTCAATTCAAGAAAATGATGGGAACGACACAGCAAGTTCTCCTCTGCCACAGCTGTAACAGCTCTCCTGCCCCTGAGCCAATCAGAGGCAGCCCTCACTCACCCATTCATGAATTCATGAATGGGTGTGAGTGAGGGCTGGCCTCTGATTGGTCAGGCTGTGACCATTCAGAGGCATCTTATTCAGCAGGCGGGGATTTTAAATCCCCGGCTGCTGAATACTACTCACAGCTGTTCAGAGCAGTTCAGGAGAACTGCAGCCTGCCGCGCTGAACTCCGTCTGCCGGCACCAGGTGAGTATATATATTTTTTATTTTTACACATTTCTGGATGAATTGCAGGAAAGGGCTTATATATTTAACCCCTTTCCGACAATTCATCCCGCGATCGCCGGCAGCCCATTGCATTCAGCGGAGTCGGCTGTATTGCCGGTTCCATTGAATTCAATGGGTAAACATCGTTCTTCTCTGTCACAGCTGTTACAGCTGTGGAAGAGAAGAAGGATTTGTCTTCTATGTGTTCTCAATGGGGTTGGCGCTGCTGCCACCGGCCCCATTGAGCGCATATAGAAAAGATTTCTCAGGGAAGAAAGTTAAAGTAACCCGAACATCCGAACATCGTGTGGTGTTCGTTACGAATAACGAACATCCCGAACACCCTAATATTCGCCCGAGCATCAAGCTCGGACGAGTATGTTCGCTCATCTCTAATCCTGACCTTAGGCCATCAGTAGTTTCCAACTAGACAGCTTAGGAGTCCTGACAAAAATACATCCAGTCCTGAAAACCCATTGTTTCTTCCTATTTTGGCTACCAGAGCTGCCAAGTTATCTTTAATTTTGCCAATACAAGAGATTTTCCTTCACTCTGATTGTCTACCCTCCATGTCACCCATGTTTTTGCTCCTATTAGTTATATGTGTATGGTTACATATTGTATGCTAAATGTTTACATTAATTGTATGTGCAGTTAATCTGGTGTCAATGTCGTTGTGTATGACCATACTTGGGCTACTGTTTTTACTAGCTGGAATTTACAGTGTTACCTGGTAGAAATGAGCGAGCATGCTCGGTAAGGTCAGTTACTCGAGCGAGCATCGCTCTTCTCGAGTAACTGCCTTCTCGTCCGAGCGTGCTTGGGGAGCGGCGGGGGTTTCTCACTCTCCCCCTTGTTCCCCTCCGCTCTCCCCAGCCACCACCCCCCTCTCGGACGAGAAGGCAGTTACTCGAGAAGAGCTATGCTCGCTCGAGTAACTGACCTTACCGAGCGTGCTAGCTCATCTCTATTACCGGGACCTACAACTAGTCTGTGCACCCAATACTTGTCTGTTACTAGCTTTGTTATAAAAAATTTTTTAAAAACTTATTTGCAAAATAATAACCGTTTATTTTAAAAATAGCTACATTTGAGAGCGAATCTTGTCCAAAAAATGTACAGTTGAACAGTTTACCACATTGCATCTGTTTAGGATTTTTAGAAGCAGCACCACTCTTCTCCATTGAGCCGTGTTTGGTATTGCAGTTTAGCCCATTTAACTTGAACATGTATGAGCTATAATACCAAGCATAGCACAGGTCATGGTCACGTAGTGGAACTTTTCTGGAGACAATCTTTGTTCTAGATTGCCATCTAAAGAAGTTACAGTATAAAATATATAATCTAGTATCCTCTATTTCTCAGTGATGTAATGGCTAATGTCAGACAAGATGACTAATCACATACTGATATCTGTTGGATCCAAGAGTTCAGAATACTCCAATCTTCAAGACACATCCTCAAAGGGACTGTAACCTCATTACTTCATAGTGACACACTTCCAATAAAGTATGACAGATCAGAGAAATATGGAGCTAAAAGGGCACTTAAGAAAATGTATCACCTGTAGAGATGAGCGAGCATACTCATTAAGGGACAATACTCGAGCGAGTATCGTCCTTTTCGAGTACCTGCCTGCTCGTCAGAAAAATTTCGGATGCCGGTGGGGGAGCAGGGGGAGTGGGGCGGGGGAGAGAGATCTTCCCCTCCGTTACCCCCGCTCTCCCCCGCCAGCACCCAAATCTTTTCTGACGAGCAGGCAGGTACTCGGAAAGGACGATACTCGCTCGAGTATTGTCCCTTAATGAGTATGCTCACTCATCTCTAATCACCTGCATTTTTACTAATTAAAACCCAATAGTATAGCACATTCTTTTTTTAATATGTTTATTTTCTGATTGCAGTTCTTTTTAATTCTATTGCCTGTATATGACTATGTGGGTGGCAGCCTTGCCTTTGCTGCTGTTTACAGCACTTGGAGATATCCTTATCAGGGAAATACATCTCACCATTACACACTAAATGGGAAACCACTGGGCAAAACTGACACAGAAAAGGACTTGGGGATCTTAGGTAACTTCTTAGGTAACTGTAAGCTCAACTGGAGCCACCAGTGTCAGGCAGCTGCTGCCAAGGCAAGTAGGATTCTGAAGTGCATCAAAAGAGGTCTAGGGGCACATGACAAGAACATTGTTCTTCCTGTTTACAAGTCACTGGTCAGACCACACATGGAATACTGTGTACAGTTTTCGGCACCGGTACTCAAGAAGGACATATCAGAGCTTGAGCGGGTACAAAGGCGAACAATTAAGTTAATAAATGGAATATATGGACTACAATATCCAGAGAGGCTATCAAAATTGGGGTCATTTAATTCAGGAAAAAGCTGTCTGAGGGGCTAGCTAATAACTATGTATAGATATATCAGGGACAATATAGAGATCTCTCCCGTGATCTGTTTATACCCAGGACTGTGACTGTAACAAGGGGCATTCTCTATGTCTAGAGGAAAGAAGGTTTTATCTCTAACATAGAAGGGAGTTCTTTCCTGTAAGAGCAGTGAGACTATGGAACTCTCTGCCTGAGAATGTGGTGATGGCAAACTCAATAAAAGTGTTTAAGAGGGACCTGGACACCTTTCTTGAGTGTTACAATATTACTAATTGCTCTGGAGGGATTTTTTGATCCAGGGATTGTTCCAGTTGCTAGATTGGAGTAGGGGTGGTGTTTTCGCTCCTAGGTGAGGCGGTAATAGACTGAACAGGGATGGACATATGTCTTTTTGTGGCCTAACATACTTTATTACTATAACTCATGGGTCATTAACACAATGGTCAAGATATAACCCATTGACTTCTATGGGAAAGTGTTTTAGGCATGTTTTGTGACCTGTGCAGGGAGGGGGGAGGAGGTGATCATCACCTACTGGGAATAGTGGACCCTGAGTGATCTACATATACATGTTATCTTTTATTTTAATGCTGCCTGTAATAATAATGAAACAAGTGCTGAAAGTTTTCTTCAGAAAATGAGAAATCCCAGCCTACTATTTGGCTTAGTGGATAAAATTGAAAACTGCAGAATTTTATTATCTTTTTTAAATATAGATCATGTGATTGAAAATAATTTTTAAGAAAATCACCAAAAATCCTTAAAAATATGTTTTACATAAAAACTTGATTTATGCAATTATTCACATGATTACACATTCCCTTGAATATAACTAAATGTTGAGAGCCTAAGCACATGGACTAACACTAATGAAAACAAGTCTACTTATGGGGCACTTGCATAGCCACCTCTTATTCACTCCCCATATGGAACCGCTACCTATGGAACCCCTTATTCTTATGGAATATGTGGGGATGTACTATAAATCTTTAACATGGGTAGATCCATTTAAGTAGAGATACAAGTAGGACACTCTTAGAGAATATGCTAAAATTTGCCTAGAGTTCTATCAGGAAATATATCACAGTTATATAAGAAATAACCTAGCAAATTCTTCAAAAAGCAAGTTAAAAAAACTTTCTTTTATTTGGCTCTAAAAGAAAAAAGGTTCATGTTAAAACCTTTAACTCTTTCCAATCCACTGTCTGACGTCTGAAGACATTATGATTTAAGGCTGTACAGCTCCGATGTTGGAAGACATCCATCAGGGTGCTCCTACTGTATATTGCCAGCCTCTCTGCTGTCGGAGTCTATCCAACATGTCATTTCATGCAGTACTGGCTTTAGCCAGCATATAGCGCCGTTGTATAACGGCAGAAAAAGAGTAAGCCCCCTAGGAAAACCAGGATACAAATTGGATTGGAAAGGGTTAAGCACTGCTGCTAATAGGAAGCAACTAACACCAATATTATGATACGTGAAACTTCTCATTTAGGGCTTAGTCACACGGGAGCATCGGCGCCTGTACACGGGCGCCGATGCGCCTTTGTGACTGAGCCCTTACTGCACGAAGAAGACGGCCGCACTTCAGGACGGACGACTTCCCGAAGTGCCGAAGAAAGAACACATGACCGGCAATGGAGCCGGTCACATGTTCTTTCTTCTGGCGGTGCGGAGATGCGTCCGCATCTGCAGTGCGGCCGTCTTTTAGTGCAGTAACATGGGCGCCGATATGCCCGTGTGACAAAGCCCTTTATCATGTGCTCTACAGTATATTGTCAATATTAGGGCTTAGTCGGGGCCCGTGTTCCTGCACTAAAAGATGGCCACACTGCAGATGTGCTCGTGTGACTAAGCCCTAAGCCCTTAGAGGTAACAAAATGCTGTGCTAATATATACATAGTAACAGTAATCTCCCATGCTGCACACAGCACCAGTTCTCCCCAGTGCTAACTAAAAACTAATTTTACATATATCCATGTCATCAGCTATGCAATATATATTGAATAAAGTCTTTAGTCTATAAATGTAATACATTGACTTTATTCTGGACATAAACATAACAATCAATTGACTCTAAATGCAAACCACCTATTGTTTTCTATAGATTAAGTTAATTACATAGACTATTGCTTGTATTTAAATTGACTCAATTTTATTCTTTAAAATAGATTATATGAATGTAAGGAGTTTTATTTGATGACAATAATAGTTGTAACCAACATGTATATTTACATAGTATCAAAATATTCTGGAGCTCTTAACAATCATACAAAATAACAATTTATGAAATCAAATGAAAATCAATAAACAATGAGAAAGGAGGAAATTGTCCCATAAGAACTTACAATTTAAAGGGCGATGAAGGCAGTGATATAATATGTGATAGCAAGTGCTTGTTCAGGAGATCTCCCAGTTGTGTGTTAAAGAGGTTCTCCCACTTCTAGCTTTTTTCAGACAGCTCCATACATTATGCAGTGGCCCGAGTTGTTATTGCAAGCTGAGTCCAATTCACTTCAATTAGACTTAGCCTGCAGTACCATCCCAGACCACTGTACAATGTACGGAGCTGTTTAAAAAAGCTAGAAGTGGGAGAACCACTTTAAATATAGGATAGGAATGAAACTACAAGCACCATTCACCTGGCCAGCAGATTCAAGATTCAAAGAAGTTTTATTGACAGGACTAAATGGACATTGGTATTGCCAAAGCAATTAGAGAATAGGGATTGAAGGATAGGGGTGGCAGATTGAGGTTGAGGACACTTTTATAGTGGGGGATATGGTTGTCCATAGCACATCATGCTGCTCTTAGCTGATGGCAGGCACTAATATGTGTTACTATGCCCACTGCGTCTTCCACTTTCTCCCACATGATGTGGAGTTTCTCTTTTCTTTCCATGGAGCTGATGTCTGGGCGGAGATCAGAGAGTCTCCGGAAATCAGTGTCCCTCACCATTGAGTATCTGGGGAATTGAAGCAGCAAGTGGGCCTCATCCTCCTCACCCTCTATGGCCTCTTGGTACATTATTGGCACAATCTGCTCTACTTGGGCTTGTAGTTCTGTCTGATTTGATATCCAGGCTGTCGGTGCTCAGTGTGTAGAGGCTCGGAAACTGGCGCTCTCTGGGGTCAGGTAGATTTCCAGTTATGGGTCCAGTTTATAGTCCTTCTGTAGACTCTGGTATATTGTCAGTTTCTAGGATTCCTCCAGTATCTGTGCTAACACAGTATAAAGAGAAAAGTGATGTAATTGGGATAACGATTTAAGAGTAACGGGTTGGGTTATATGCAGACCATGAATTTTGCTTGCAGGTGTAAAGAAATAATTTGACAAAAGCTTCTTTGAAAAAATAGAAGGAATTTATTCAGGGTCATGTGCCAGCATTCTGGTAAAAAAAAAAAACTGCTTATTTTTTGCGCATGCTGTCTTTGGCAAACATTTGTGATTTTGTTGCCTTTTTCTGGTGTCCTCACCACGTAAAAAAAGGGGAAGGCAGCAGCGTTTGACAGAAGGATACAAAGCCACCCACAGACCAAAGAATTTACTAAAATGTACTCCAGAAACTGAAGTAAATTATAGCATCAATCTACACTAGCTCTTAGGTGCCGTAGATTTGACTTTCTGATGGCCAGAGATCCGGTAAATTTGCCAACAGGCATTTGCCTTTAAGTAGATTTGACTTTCAAAAGCATGGTATAACCAGAAAAGTGTGTGCCTCTTAATGAATTTACTGCATTTCACTCCAATGCAGTTAAAATTAAGACTGCTATATACAGATGAGCGAGCACCCAAACGCTCGGGTCCACGTTATTCAAGTCAAGTTTTTGTGAAATTCAAGAGCTCTACTCGAGTAACAAACCCCATTGACTACAATGGGAGACTCAAGCATTTTTGTATGTGGGACACCGGGTCCCGAGCCTTCCTTTTTTTTTTCCTGGTTCGTGTGTTCTCTCTCTCTCTCTCTCTCTCTCTCTCTCTCTCTCTTTCTCTCTCTCCCCCTGCGTCGTTGCGGTGGGGCCAAAACAGGCACGTCACAGTGGGGAGGAGCCAAAAACTGGGGCGGGGTCGAACACGGCGTGATGCTCGTTCGAGTAATGAGCATCATCGAGTACGCTAATACTCGAACGAGCATCAAGCTCGGCAGAGTACGTGCGCTCAACTCTACTGGTATATAAAATGCTGGTCTAAGTAAATAACCTCAATGAGTTTTGCAACCATACGAATTAGCTACTGAACCCTACTGTAATCCCAAACTTTTTGAAATATGCACTCATGTGTATAAACGTGTGAAACATTATTTTGTACAAGTGACTAAATGTTTACTTGTCTATCAGATAGGTGTGGTGACAGCACTGAGGGAAGAAGAAGCTGATTCTCCTCCTGCTTAGTATTAATACAGGGTGATTCAAAAGAATAGTGCAAAAGTGAAGTTGGCAAAAGAAGACCTGGCCACCAAAGAACACAATGACTTGATACAGTCAAAGCTGATATTGGCATGGATATCAACCTACTGAAAGAAGCAGTGCAAAACCGAAAAACATGGAGGGAGCTCGCCTTTGGGGTTACCAAGGGTCGTGAACAACTAAATGGCAACAACAAAAGCTGACATACAACCGCTAGAATGGCATGAAAAGATAGTAGAATTGTTCAAGTTTTTATTGCACCTTACAGATATTTGAAGTTGGTGCCAGTGGTGATACTAGAGGACCTAAAGCAATGAAATGCCGCTGCAGTGGAATCAGTATAGCAGAGAATATGCTGGGATGTCTCGGGGCAGAACTGGACAACCCACTTGACATCTTCCATGTCACCAACGTCGTCCACCTTGAGCATTTGTAAGTTGCAATAAAAACTTGAAGAGTTCTATCTTTTCATGTCATTCTGGCCGTTGTATGTCAGTCAGTGCATGTATGAATAAATCAGCATTACTTTTGCACCATCCTCTTTTAATCATCTTGCAGATATTAATGTAGCTGGTAGTCTCTAACAGAGAGAAATTGTTTTTATATGTCGGTTAAGGGCTCGTTTAGGCAAGCGCTATTTTCGTACTGCTAAGTAGAGCACAGAACGCACTTCTATAGGAACCAATAGGTTCCTATAGAAGCGTTCACATGGACGATTGTTAGACACGCAGAATCAGTACATGTAACACAGATAGGACATGTGAGTGCAAACTTGCATGTCGGCTCCCAGGTACATGGACAAGATAGGACATGCTTTCCATAAGCTCCTATGGGAGCCTTGAAAACACGCAGCACGCACCTCGGATTCACGTGATCTTCTCAGCACTATAGCAGCGCTGTTTTCTCGCTGATTAGCAACACAAAAACAGCGCTCATCTGAACAAGCCCCAAGCTAGTAAACATGAGCCTACTAACTTGTCATCATGAAAGAAATCAAAAAAAAATTTTTCCCCTTACAATTAATATTTATTAAATTTGAGCAAACTGAAAAAAAAATAAATGTTGCAAATATTAAGGATATAAAGATATCCTCACTAAAGATGAGCGAGCCTACTCGGCCACGCCCCTTTTTCGCCCGAGCACCGCGATTTTCGAGTACTTCCGTACTCGGCCGAAAAGATTCGGGGGGCGCCGTGGGTGAGTGGGGGGTTGCAGCGGGGAGTGGGGGGGAGAGGGAGAGAGGGCTCCCCCCTGTTCCCCGCTGCTACCCCCCACGCTGCCACGCCTCCCCCCGCCCCCCGGCGCCCCCGAATCT
This sequence comes from Eleutherodactylus coqui, assembly GCF_035609145.1. Classification (NCBI taxonomy): domain Eukaryota; kingdom Metazoa; phylum Chordata; class Amphibia; order Anura; family Eleutherodactylidae; genus Eleutherodactylus; species Eleutherodactylus coqui. The sequence goes on from NC_089847.1 coordinate 46,465,054, forward strand.
TTTCATCCGAGTACTGAAGTACTCGAAAATCGCGGTGCTCAATCGAGTAATTACTCGAAACGAGTAGATTCGCTCATCTCTAATCCTCACAGATCTTGGTGAGGGTGAGTCTCATTACAGTAAAAATTAAAGTATTTACGTGTTTTCGGACTTCATCCTGTTTCATTTTAAAAACCTTAGCACCTTATCAAATGCAATGGAACAAATATATTTTACCAGCCTGTGTCTAGCTGAGATTTGCAGAATGTTGAACTCACATATATACATCTCCTTTATGATGTCTGCTAATTTGATACAGTTTAAATGTTTTACTTTAGTATACAAAAGCAATGGCATCAATAACCAGACATACACCAAATATACGTCACCTTACCTCATGGCTCTCTTCCATCAGGGCATCACACTATTAATGCGAAGTGTGGGGAATATCTCTCAGTAAGACGGGATGTATTTTTACAGTGATATATTCAGCTGTTTGGAAAATAAATGTAGTTAGCTGCACTTGTCTACTGGTCAGCTGTGTAATGTTATTTAAGGCATTCTAAAATGCACGGAATTCATGAATATGCAGTAAAAATGCTTCACCCTAATGGAGATCTATGGGTGTAATGGACTGACCATAAACAACTAGTCTACATAGTTTCATGAGAAATGAAATCCAATCCTCGTGATGTGCTGTGCCCATATTATATGAAACCAAATATGTTTACAAGCAGAGCAATATATTCAATATGATAAATGCACTTCACTTGTTTACACTATAAATTCAGATCTTCGTCATAATCATGAACAGATTAAGATGACACAAAGTGAAACAGAAGAAACTTTTTGCAATAAATTAAAAATCTAACAATAATATTAATAGTATTTAGCTGCACAAGAACAGGCGATCAGCAGTAATGTGATAAAAGTAGGGTGGAAAAATCCATAACAGATGCAAAATGCTGACTGTAAAGGAGTTGATGAAACAATCGACCACGTATTGAGAAGAAAAAAGGCACATATTGAGTACAAGGGAAGACACAAAGATGATTCATCGGAACCTCTGCAAAAACTTCCATCTGTCCCACAATGAAGAACTAGTGGAAGCATAAGCCGAAAAAGTGGTTGAAAATAAAGCAATAAAAATACTGCGGGATTTATATATACAAACAGACAAAGTTTTGGCCTATAACACCAACATCGTTGAAAAGAAGAGTGTGTGGCTCTTTGACATTGAAAATGGCCAAATGTGAAGATTTGAAGGATGAAATACAGCATCTTTGGTACAAGGCAGTAGTTGTGGTCCTAGTGGTCATCGGCCTACTGAGTGCCGTCCCTAAAGACCTCGACCGGCATTTGAAACAACTCAATATAATAAAATTAACATCTAGCAGTTACAGAAGGCCACACTGCTGGCGTCTCACACAGTTTATGCTAATACATAATGCCATCCTAGTTTTTGGGTAGTTCCCCATGTGCTATGAAGACAAACTACCAAGCTGTGATCTCGAGCTCATGTTGTATTGTTTTTTTGTGTGTAATAATAATGACAGTAATTATAATCTGCTTAACCCCTTTGTCCTCTGTAATAAGTATATACGTAGCAGTTGTGAAGCTTGGGCATGAAGTAAGCTCAGGAGCCGAGCCACTGCGATTCCACTGTGTGCCAGCTATTTGAAATTGCAAATACCTGCCTTAAACAGCCACGACCCAGTTTACATGCACTATCAATCCTGACTGCAGTATGTAAGCTGTCAGACCTTGCTAATATGATCATGGGATGCCGTTGGTTGCTATGGTAACCCTGGGCCTAGTGAAGGCCCCACAAGATTGCCTTGTATTTAAGCATATTATTATGCGTAGGTTAAAAAATACAATATACTGTAATATGAAAGTATTGCAGTATACTGTAAATGAAATCAAATGATCGCAAATTCAAGTCCCCTAATGGGACTAAAGAAATGTAAAATGTACTCAAACACATCCTTACAAGTTAAAAGAAATATAAAAAATAAAAAAGTCTTTCCCTGCTTTTTCCACAATAATTCAAAAAGTAAAATATAAGCATAATTAGTATCACCACATCTGAAAAAGCCTAAGCTATCTAAGTATCACATTATTTATCCTATGAGATTAATGCTGTAAAAAAAGTATATCTAATGCTAGAATTGCCTATTTTTGGTGAACCTATCTCCCAATAAATATTTAATAAAAAATTATCAAAATGCCATATGCACCCAAAAATAGTAATAAAAGCTACAGCTCACCACAAAAAAATGAGCCCTCAAATATGCATCAGCAGAAAAATAAAAAAAGCTCCGAGGCTCTGAATATAATAACAAAAGCTTTAGATTAAAAGTTTTTTTAAATGTAGTAAAACATTAAAAAAACCTCTATAAGCATAGTATCATCGGAATGGTACTGACACATAGAATAAAGTTAACAAGTCATTTTAACTGCACCATAAAGGCAATAAAAACAAACCCTGCTGAAAAATGGCACAATTTATTTTTTTTCTATTTCACCGTAATTAAAAACTTTAAAAAGTTTTTGTATATGTCATATGGTACATTAAATTGTACCATAAAAATACAACTTGTCTCACAAAAAGCTAGTCTTCATATGGCTATAGCAACATACGAATAAAAAAGTTATGGCTCTTCAAAATCAAGGATAAGAGAAATCAAAAACAAAAACCCGAAAAATGGCTGATAGTTAACTGGTTAAACTACTGATAGTAACAGTAAATTCCGTGGCTTTCCTGTAATAATAGTGGCTGTAGTGTGATTACTGGACAGTAGATTCTGCTATTGGGCACATTGTCTACACAGTACTATTAATTAGGTGCAATGGTTAATAAGAATCATAAAAATTGCAATAATAAAATTAGTGATGCATTTTATTCAAAAAATGATAGCATTTGCTCCGTTTTTTCCAAGAAAGCACATGTATCAAAGATAGAAAGAAATCCAGTCCTGCACTCATTCCACTAAAAACAAAATCTTATTCAAATGGATACATAAAAGCACATGTAATATGGCTGATGGGTTTCGGGTGCCTTGTGCTCCTAGGGCCCTTTTAGGGCTCCTTCACATGGGCACATTTATGGGTGTCTTTGTGGACGCCACGTTTTACGTGCGCATTATGCAGATACTAGAACCCATTGATTTCAATGCGTTCGTACACATTTCCGTATTTCATGTCCCAAACAAAACACAGCATGCTCTACTTTTGCACTTTAAGGGTCCCCCTAGAAGTCTATGGGAGAAGGTACAAAAACATGCGTGCAATACGAAAGGAGATGCGCAATACGCTGGGCAATTCCTCTGAAAAAGAACACATCTGCAACTCATTAGTCCATATAGCCTTTTAAATCGGGTGTATTTGTCTGCCTCGTGCATTGTTTTAAAGACTTGTTTAAAGAGTCGCACATTGATTTGAAGGAATGCTGCCATCCAATAGGTGGCGCTGCAGACATATTGTTCCAGCTTCCTTATTCGCATAATGAACATGCCCTGCTAGTGTAAAAAGTGTACTAAAATATACTGATATGCATGCAAAAAACCCTCATTCATAGTACTAATACGTTGCACTGAGGTTTGCACAATTGTGTACACACCTGTGTGAAGGAGCCCTTACATGAACAGTTATTCAAAAAGATCGTTGGATCGTTTTGTGTAAACTCCTCTAAATGATGGAACATCGAAGGAGAATTTGTTTGTTTCTCTTTCATCGGTCATTGTATGCAGGCATAAAAATCATCGTTTGCTCGTTTATATACCGTTGCGTGTAAAGAGCAATTGTTTGGTCGTTCACATTCACAGTGAATGTGAAGGAGTGAACAATTTGCAATTGAGTGCCCATTGACTGCCCATATAAACAGGCTGCATTAGTCAATTCTATCATCATTTGCTCATTCGCTTGTGTGAACGATAAATCGCTCCATTTAGAAGGAGCCTAACTTACTAGTTGCTTGAACGGAGGCAGTGCTGCATTTCCTTCTCTATATATGTGATGACTCCTTCATTCTGTACATGAACTGATCCAGCTGTATGCAATCACATTGGGGTCGTCGCAGAGCAGGTGTTTGGGGTGTCCTCACTCGTACATATACCAGTCCCTTTAGTAATAGTTATTGTTGCTTATGTAATGCTAACATATTCCATAGTGTTGTATAGAGATTGTCATCATTCCCATAAGTCCTTTCACCAAAAAAGGACTTCTAATCTTATCTTTCTATCACAAACACATGAATACATTAATATGTTTTAGGGACGTGGGGGAAACCAGAGGAAACCCCACACAAAAACTAGTACAGAACACACAAACTATACACAGATATTGTATCTGCTTGGGTTCCCAGGACCCCCGTGTTTCAAAGTTAACCATTTAGTCACCATGCTGTCCATAAAATATTTTTCATTCAACTATTTAGACTTTACCAATACAGCCAAAATTTTGAATGCAGATATATAGAAAAAATATATATTCAACCAAAAAGTGAGTAAAGTAGACATACTTGACATACTTAGACACCACTAGGCAGCACATAAGATGACTAAGGTTCCCCACATTATAAATATTCTTAAAATGCTTGCATGATCAAAACTGGAATGAATCATAATAAAGATAATAACATTTTTTTGTTAATTCGTAATTTTTTTACCTACCTTGTGTCATGGTAGAGGGAAACGAGTGGGGGGAAATAAGGACATGTGTAGCTGCCAAAGATTCAGAAGTAGCAGTATAGACAAGACTTAGCATTGATTCTTTTCTTTGTTACCTGGACCCCCTCTTGTGACAACACAGTCTTCAGTTAATTCCATTAGTTCATTCTGCTGATATCACTTGACAAGATACAAATGATAGCACCTTGCATTCATCATTTTGTAACGTACAGATATCTTTTCTGTACCTCCGTTTTTTTCTCCTTTTGATTTATTGCCCTCCAATACATAGACTCGCATTAAAAGTAGTTTAAAAGTCACAACCGAATGGTTTCCAAACATTCAAAAACCAAGCTAAACCCAATAAAAAAATCACGAAAAAGCAATATGTAATCTACCTATCTTACTCGGTTATCTACCCATTTCAAAGACTCCCTCAAGCATTAACATATGGACACTTTGTGTTTTATATGAAAGTAAACTCTTCAAGTCGAAAAGATACACTACGAATAATTCTAGTGTCTTAATGGTTTGGACATAATGCAGGGCTCAACTTCAACCATAAGGGAATAGGGCACTTAAGTGGTGTGTCACATTTCAAGGTAATAAATAGCAGATTGATTCAACCTCCAAGTTGATCATAAAGTTTACTTCTATACAAGATGGAAAATGCTGAAGACATAGTGATTTACTTGATAGAAATAAGACACTGAGTATTAGCTTAAATGGATGCAAAAGTCCAGTATTGTACATTTACAGCATTCCTTGTCAAAACATCATATAGATCAAGTTGCATTCTCTCTCTGCACACAATTCGCTTTGTCTCATTTTCAAAAGGATGGCATGTCTTTCACTCCTTAAAGGCCAGCTTCTCCTGAAGTTGTAACCTTGAAATATATATTTTTAGCTGCCATAAAATATGACAATCGCCTATTACATGCAGAGTCATAATGCTTCCTAAACTGAGCAATAACTCATTCTATAATCTACACTTTTTGTATCTTTTCATGGGGATAAAAATCTTGATTTAATCTCTTTCTCTCTTGTTCTGAAGTCATGGAGGAATTTAACTTTTTCCTATCTGCAATTTTTAACTGATATTGAGACTAAATATCTATGTAAAACCTTCACCCTTATAGAATTTACGTCAAGGGTCATTAAGGCCTCCTTCCCACGAACGGATTTACGCCGCGTAAATCCGCGGCAAAAATCCGCTGCGTTGCACCCTGCTATTAGGTTCTATTGAACCTAATAGCACAATGCTCACGATGCGTAATTCCACCGCGGAATTACGCACCGCGATTTCTCCCGTCCTCACCCGCAGCATGCTCTATTTTCTGCGGGTGAGGACGGGCTGTACGCGCTGACGGCTTCCATTGCAGTCAATGGAAGCCGTCCGTTCACGCTATCTCCCGCTGTAACCAGCGGGAGATAGCGTGAAAAAACGCTTTCCCGCCCACCGCCGCGCGTCATATGACGCCATATGACGCGGCCGGCCACGTCACGTGACACGGCCGGCCGTGCACATGACACGGCCGGTGACGCGGCGGCGGTGGGCGGTGACGGGCGGTGACGCGGCGGCGGTGGGCGGGGAAGCGATTTCACGCTATCTCCCGCAGGTAAGTATAGGGGCTCTGGGGGGCGCCGTGACGGGCTTCACTGCGTAATATTACGCGGCGGAGCCCGTCACGCTCGTGGGAAGGAGGCCTAAGTCTTGATAGGAGAACAGAAATGAAAGTTGATAGTCAACCAATAGCTCACTTTTAGCTCTGAATTTGCTCTCTGCCCACATTTTATTTAAAGGGTTGTACTAAGATAGAATTTTATCATCTATGCATAGGCTAGGTGATAAAAGTCTGGTCATGGGGGTCTAACCTCGAGACTAGCCCCAAAGTCAAACCAGGGTGTAGACACAGAGAGATAGGGATCCCTGTGTATGGACCCTTTGCTCTCCGAAAGCTGATCAACAATTCATTAGTAATTGTGACTTATAAAACATGCACATATGGCACATGCTAACTGCCATTCCTACCTCTAAAAAGATTGATGCAGAGGCAATTAGGAAAATTTATCATTTTAGTCTAGCACTATAGTCTGGATGAGACACAAGATTTGGGGGTGTTTGCCAAAAAATGTAAAGGTGTTATCCCATGACATTAAGTAATCCCCTGTCCTGCGGATAGGGAATAACTAACTGATGGAAGGAGTTTAACTGCTGGGACTCTCCCACCTATTAGGAGAATGGGAGACTCAACATCTCAAATGAATGGAGTGATGGTTTAATGCATTGTCAAAACAGAAAAAATAAACCAACCACCCAGAGCAACATTAGATGGAGCTATTGTAAAAAAAAAATCCAAGCTAATCAAACTACTAATGACCACTTGTCTGTTAGTATGTAAGTGTGTGGTTTCTTCTCATGCTTTGCCCCTGGTAACATCATTGCAGGTCCTACAGCATATATAAAACACAGAGCCTCACCAACAGAAGAAGAACAAAGTTAGGGTTCTTGGAGGGGGAGGACAAGAATAACAAAATAAGAATACAACTAAGCCATTATTATCTGACAACGTAGCGGTCCTGACAGGAGACACCGACCTACCACCACAGAGATCCAGCGGGCTGAAAGACCTGCAGTGACGTCACTTCCATGTGAGCAGCGCTGCTGTGGGAGGAGCCGTTCTGGTGTCTGGTAGAATGTACTGTATACTGGATAAGCCAACAGCAGCTACTAGGACCTGTGATGATGTCACCATCATGTGATAACCTGTGTGGGTGAAGTCAGGGATCACATGACCAGGGGCTGCTCACTGTATCCAGGAGTCTGCTGTGCTGGTGATGTCTTGAAATCAGGATGGATGTGGATGTAGTACAGCTGTGTGTGTGATGTGTGGGAATCAGGATGGATGTAGTAGAGCTGTGTGTGTGATGTGTGGGAATCAAGATGGATGTAGTAGGGCTGTGTGTGTGATGTGTGGGAATCAGGATGAATATAGTAAAGCTGTGTGTGTGATGTCTGGAAATCAGGATGGAAATGGATGTAGTAGAGCTGTGTGTGTGATGTGTGGGAATCGGGACAAATGCAGTAGAGCTGTGTGTCATGTCTGGGAATCAGGATGGATGTAGTAGAGCTGTGTGTGATGTGTGGGGTCAGGATGGATGTAATAGAGCTGTGTGTGATGTGCTGGTAATATAATTTCCTAATAATTACTAGTATAAATATAGAACAGGACCTATGAGTGTGTGTATGCTCATCCAGGGCCATATTTATGGTTCATACTGCCCTAGGCACTAAACCTGAACATGCCTCTATCAAAGCCCAGGACTAAATAATATTACAATACCATGACTGCTAATACTGCCATATCATTTTTAAATAATACTGTCACCTGGTATATCTTCTGAATGAAAAGAGATACAAGCAGGAAACAGATGGGTGGGGAAAAACTTTTTGGCACTATAGTGATGCCTGTTGGTCACCTTGATAGCAGCCAACTTGGATTGAGCACAAGAAACCTCAAAGGAAATGGGGTCATCGGATACATGATTTAAGAGTAAAACTTAATGAGAAATTAATTGGTGTGGTATTTTTTTCAATATCTGCAGTCATTTTCAAGTTATGGATGATTTCATCTTGAGTATTAATAAAGTTCTTATATCGAATTGTGTGGTATGGAAAACATTAATTGCATGCCTTTTAATGTGCCAGAAGATGCAGTTACCAATTCAAGACAGCACTGAAATCATCCCGAAGCTCCAGAAGTTCACTTGAGGTGCTATTCTAGGTGACTCTGACTTTTGAATCATCTTGTATAGCTGATGATATAGAGGCTAATTATACTATCCTTGAAGGTCTAGGATGATATAGTGTTTATATACGAGATATATGACAAGTTGCCAAGTTCACTAACAATCAAGTATATTAGTGCTACTAGTGCTTTAGACTAAGTAGCAAACGTATGTATGAATGCAGAGTCTGAAGAACACAAAGCAGTTATCCATTGCCAGACACCTATCCAGGATATATCTTCTCCGCATAAATAAAACTTACATATGAGAGCTTTGAGTGCCCTGGACTGGAAGGGGCCATAAAAAAGGTTATGGCAGTCTGATGTATTCCGTTTTCCTATCGGATGGCAAGATTTTTAACACTTTCATGTATCATCTCTGCCTGTAGGACAAAACTTTGAGAATGACGATACATAAGACATTGCCTATTCTTGTAGGTTGTGGCAGCTTTCAGTTCATTTGGAATACAATAATGTGCACAGATGTAACTTCATGATTCCACCTCATGATTCCACAGATGTAACCTCCATGATTCCAGTCATAAATCTGTAACAGGGCTCTAATGCTAGTGTCCGCTTATGAGCAAAGGGGCTACTGGCCCTTTTCAAGTACAATGGCTGCAGTTCAACTGCTATTGATGGTGTGAATTGGAATGATGGTGAGAGTAAAGACCCCTGCAGATGAGCACAGGTACAAAACCGCTTACTCCTGCACAATGTATTTGAGTATGCACCGCTCGTTTACATGGGCGAGGGAATCACCCTACCCTCATTTAAATGGCTAGCAGGCCAAATTAGGTGCTGGTGTTTGTGGGTATGCGCAACGTTTTGCACATACCCACGTGTACATGTGTGCATTTGCGCACCCCTAAAGACTCCTAAGAGCATGCTGCATTTTTTTTTTTGTGCAAGGGAAATGCGCATTCAGAAAAGAACAGTGAGAATTGTATTCTCTGCTTATTGCGCATGCAGATTTTGTGCACACAAAAAAATGCAGGTCTGAGTTGCCTAATGTAACTCAATGGGCTTTTAGGACTGCATATTGTAAAATATATGCATGTAATACGCAGCCTTCATACACTGTGTAAATAAGCTCTTAAGGTCCTTTGACAAAGCAAGATAATCTGTACTATGAGCATTAATTGATATGCTGGTCAGCTCTGGTTTAATAATATTTACATGGGCAGATTATCTGTACTATGCAGATGAACAATCTTTATTGTCCTCCTATAGCTAGATGTACTGCTGACCCACAAGCATTTTTATGATCAAATAGACAAGCCAATTATCTGACCAATGAACATTAGCTCATCGGTGTCCAATTGCTTGTATTTTTATATGGCTCATGCTTCTTTCACATAAGCATTTTATAGAGCGTCGACCGAAAATCGCGGCCATCTGAAACATTGGGTTCCAATGCATTTGTTCAGATGGGCAATTTTTCGATGCGTAAAAACGGACGGACAGAAAAGATAGCGAACACGGTGCGCATTCCAGCCGGGCCGCTTTGACGCATGGCCAGGAAAGATAGGTCTTGTCCTATCTTTTTTCGGGAATAAGCAGGCTCTCCCATAGACTCCTATGGGAGTCTATGAGAGCCATCAGAAAAGGGAAGGGGGAGGGAGTTTAGCAGGGGTTCACGTTGCTAAAGTCCCTCCTCCTGACCTTGCTGGAAGTTACCATAGTCTGGGGAGGGAATGGGAGGGAATTTAGCATGGCAAGCACTGCTAAAGTCCTTCCCCTTCCCCTTGCCGACAGCTTCCATAAGATTCTATGGTAGCTTCTATTGCCGCTATCAGCCGGCAAGAGGAGGTGGAGATATGGGCGAGAAATTGGGAGCTTTCTCCCGTTCATGCGATTTTCAGATGCAATGCAGTCGGCCGGCAATCCCAATGCCCGTTTGAAAGAGGCCTCAATAGAATGTTCGGCCAATGTGGTCGCTTGATTATCTGGAAGTGTAAAAGGTTGTTTCATTGTAGTCATTGATAGAAGACTTCACACAACTGAGAAGGGTGAGATGTCCCAAAAAGTTGAGCCTTGTTCTGTTCATTCATTTATTTGAAGCTAAACATTACTAGAAAGTTAAATGAAGCATTACTTCCACCATTTCTTTCCAATTTGTTGTCCTCGATGATTATTTAAGCAGTGGGATTGGCTGCGCAGAGTTATTATGCAGGTCCTATTAAATACAATTGAAACCGTAAGATCCTTTCATGGTGGGCCCAAAGTAAATTCCCATTTGCCCCTAATAAATGACTCACTCATGGTTACTCACAAATACAGCATAAAGCCAGAACCCTATAATTAGGGAGAAATTAAAAATTAAATGTATCTAATTTGTGCAGCTATTATGTACAGTTAAAGATCTGGTTAACTGCAAATGAGCCACTCGTTCCAAATCAAGTCAATATCCTCTACGCCTCTGCACTGCAAAATGCGTAAAAGATACTTGTAAATTATATTATATAGTATAAGACATTTCTATGCCAATGGATTTCTCTGTCATAAATACTCTGATTAAAATGTAAATTCAGCTACCCTATCAGGTTTCCATTAAGACAGCTCTTTAAACCTCACATTAATCAGTCGAGATATGTATAAAAAAAAAACACAGGCGCACAGCTCATCTATTCTAACTGCTTATGACAGATAACAAACCTCTATATTTACCCCAAACATGTTCTGATCTATCAATTATGCCACAGTTCACCCTTGCGCTAATTGTGCATTTTCTCCTCTAATGCATTTGTGCTGTTATCTCATAGGCTAATGAAAGCCAGGAAATCAATAAATATAAATTATACATGCAAAGGAGGACTGCTGCGAACATAAAGTTTCTAATTAATTGCACTTGATTAATTTATATCCTTTAATTATCTTGCTAAGCCACAGACAGCATAAATATCGGAACAATCTGCGTATTGCTATGTCAGTCATAAAAAAGAGCAGACGTAGTAGATCGCTGGATCCTCGCAAACTGCCGAGCCAGTATACACGAAATGGCAGAGTCATAGCGTATAATTATCCCATGGCTTTGAAGACAAGTAGTAATAATGTATCTGTGACAGAGAAAATATGGTATGCAACTGTTTGACTGAGGTTAAAACAATGATAGGCTTTTAATTGCAGGTTGCACAAAGAGAAATGTGATTGTAACTTAGATATGATCAGTAAATTAATACTGTAATATTAATATCATTATTATGTTTTCTATGGTATTATCTATCTGTTAAAACAGAGTTGAAAAGTGTATGTGCGGAGAACAAGCAGCACCCTCATTAAGAGTTCTGTATTCAAAGTAAAGTATAATATCATATGCAGGGGCGGATGGGGAACTTAAAGGGAATCTGTCACCAGGTTCGTACTGCCAGAACCATGGGCAGCACATGAACTCAGGACAGGTATGCCCAATTCGACCCATGTATGTTTTATTCTGGAAGCATTTCAGAAAAAGCATGCTTAGAAGTTTGAGCTGTTGAGTCAAAGGGGCAGGCTGCCCCAGCCTTTCGCAGCCGGCAACATTAACCCTTTCCAATCCTTTGTCTGACGTCTAAAGACATTCTGATTGAAGGCTGTACAAAGCTCCAATGTCGGAAGACGTCCAACAGGGTATTCTTACTTTATATTACTGGCTGCTCTGTTGTCGGGGGCCTCTCCAGCATTTCACATACCGCAGTACGGGTTCTAGCCAGAAGATCGCACCATTGTATAATGGCAGAAAGAGAAAGCCCCCTAGGAAACTCTGAATCCAAAACTGCATTGCAAAGGGTTAAGAGTGCCAGCTTCGCCCCCGCTTGTGTATGGGTAGAGGGCCGTAAGTCTTCATGATGTGGGCAGGGGAAGCCCAGCTCAGTCCGTCTCTGCATCAGATCTCTGTTTCAGTTGACCTCCAAGTCAAACTTCTAAGTATGTTTTTTTCTGAAACACAGAAGTATTTGAGAAGAAAATATACATGGGATGAATGGGTATATCTGTCCTGGGTTCATGTGCTGCCTGTAGTTCTAGTGGCATGAACCTGGTGTCAGGTTCACTTTAAAATGGCCTGGGAAAAAAATCTGAAAGTGGCATCATGTTGTTTGTTGTTGTTGTTAGCCATTTAGTTGTTCACGACCCTAAAAGCTCCCTCCCTCCATGTTTTTTGGTTTTGCGCTGCTTCTTTCAGTTGTGTGATATCCAGGCCAGCATCAGCTATCATGTCCTTTGGCGCTGGGTCTTCTTTTGCCACTGAGCTCTCCAAGCATTATAGATTTTTCTAGCAACTCTGCTCCCATTGCATGGCCAAAATCCGTGAGTCTGAGCCGGGCCATCTTCCCTCCAGTGATATATCGGGTCTTATACGATTCAGGACTTCTCTGTTTGTTACTCTCACTGTCCAGGGCATACGCAGGGTCTAAATTGCTAGCAGAGGGGGCCGTCACAAGTTTACCTGTTAGATCTGTACTTTGAGAAGTCATCCATTCGTTGCTTGTTTCTCTGGAAAAAAAGAGAAGAGCACAAGAGTGGAATGAGTACCCCGCTCTCCCGATAATAAAAACCACAACGAAAACTGCCCTTAACAGGAATGGGTGATGTCAATAATTAAAACACAACATTTATTGTCTTACTAAAATATTTGGTTAAGCGTACAAAATAAATTCTAATGTCAAATTTGCATGCTACACTGACATGCAACCAAAACCATGACTGTTCACATAGTATCAATATTGAACAAGTAACTACATAATAGGAGAGAAAAGAGTCACTGACCACGTCTGTAGTATGGATAAATAAGCAGGTTCACAGATTCAGAGTAAATGCAGGGCAACCCGCCGAATTATCATGGCGTCATTAATAGGTTGCTGGTCTGCATGGTGAACTACATATATCAGAATGGTCTGGCACCTTGTATCCACTATGTGTGGGAGTATACACCAAGCATCCACCCCCCTCATTATCAAGAGGCAGTGTGAGTGGTTGTCTTATCGGTGTCCTGCACAGGTGTTATTGGCTCCTCCATTTGGTAGTCAGCTACCTGCATGGTGAGAGGAGGATGCATCTATATGCACTCCTCAGTCAGTAAGTAACGGCCATTTTCTGTGATTGTTTTTAATTTTTTATTTTCCCTTCTGTGATGCACAGATTCAGAGTAGTTGTAGATCTCTGCAATGGTAAAGGTTAAGTCCCCTGGTGTAAGCACTGAGTCATGACTGATTCCTTAGGTGATGTCCTTTTTGGCAGACTGCTTTATTTTTTTGCGGGGTGGTTTGCCATTGCCTTCCCCACTCATCTCTTACCCCCCAGCTAGCTGGGTACTCATTTTACCGATCTCAGAATGATGGAAGGCTGAGTCAACCTTGAGCCGGCTACCTGAACCATGTGGGGATTGAACCCACAACCTTCAGGTAGTGAGCGAGAGCTTAGGACTGCATTTCTGCTGGCTTAACACTCTGCAGCACACGAGGCTTGTAGTCAGCACAGTTCCTCCACCTCAATTCTTTATCGCACCAAAAAAGGAAGCAGAGGGGGGTGTCAGAGATGCTCCAGCAGTCTGATATTAACACAGATGCTAGGACCACTTCTATGCTATGTATTCACACTACCTTCTGTAATAAAAGTCCACCACCACAGCCAACCTGTAGCTGCTCCCTGGGCCCCATGAATCAGCAGGAAAGCTGGGGTCTGTAGCAAGTACTCCATCTTGCATCAACCAAGGTGTGCTTACTTAACTATAGGGGCTTTTGTTTCAATTTTCATCCGTTGGATCACAACCTAAATACAAATAGATCGACATTGTAAAGAAAACATGGACTTAACATCTGTAGAGTGTTACTGAGGCTCTGTGATGCTAAGGATCAGTTCAGTTATGCCCCGACTAAGAATGCAGATTACATCTGAAACACATTGGATATTTTTTTGTGGTTCACCAACATGTGTATCTTTTAATTTGCTTCAACGAAGATATAGATTTTAATTAGCATATCTTGTGAGCTGGGTCACCAAGTGTATTTTTACATGCGGCTTTATTATCTTAGGCCTCTTTCACACAACCGTTTTATTGTGGCTATTTTACTGCGATAAACCGCCGGCCGAAAATTGCGACCATCTGAAGCATTGTATTCCAATGCATTTGTTCAGATGAGCGATTTTCCAGTGCGTTAAATTGGGCGACCGGAAAAGATAGCGCACATGGTGCGCATTCCGGTCAGCCACTTTTACGCAATGCCGGAAAATAAATGGCTTGTCCTATCTTTTGCAGGAATACGTCAACTGTTCCCATAGACTCCTATGGGAGCCTATGAGAGCCATCAGAAAAAGGAGGGGGAGGGAGTTTATCAGCGGTTTGTGGTGCTAAAGTCCCTCTCCCTCCCCTTGCCAGCAGTTCCCATAGACTGGGGATTTAGCACGACTAGCTCTACTAAGCTCCCTCCCCGTTACTTTGCCAGCAGCCAGCAAGGGGCAGAGAGGGGAAGGGAGTTTAGCACAGCTGAACTCTCTCCCCCCGGCCGACGACATTCCGGGCTGCGGCGTATATACACCGCAGCTCAGCCGTCTGAATGGGCAAGAAAGTGGCAGATGTCGGGGCTGCCTCATGTTCATGTGATTTTCAGTTGCTATGCAGGCAGCCAAAAATCTCAGCGGCCATCTGAAAGAGGCCTTAAGTCCAGATGGGATCCATGCACCAGGAATACACATAAGGACTTAAACAGATGGGCATCATTTAGTCCTGTTATGCGTACCTTAAAATTATGGCTGCATAAAGGGACAAAATGAAACCATTCATTTCAATGGTTTTGTTTCCATTATCAGGATTCTCAGGTGTTAATACTACATGTGAGAAAGATAGGGCAGAACCTATCTTCCCACATTTTTTTCAAACTTGCGTGGAATAGCGCAGTTTGGTAGGTGAAAAAAAAGAAAAATTTTACCTTGTTCATGCACAGCTACGCTTCTTAGCAGCGAGCATAGTTGCACATAAGTCAGTGTGAAGAAGCCCTGAAGATTGAGCTGGTTGGATTTACTTTGACTAAGGGCAGACTCACATGAGTGTGTGGTAAAATGCCGTATATAGAAGGGACTGCTGATAAGTCTTTGGCTTTGTCTTCTTTTTTTATTTCTATGGTAATGAATGTTACATCACATGAAAGCCTTATGTGTCTAATATATGTTTTCTAAATTTTGTATTTGTAGCTTATGGCAACAGTGATCTAGGCATGCAGGAAAACAAAATGGCGGAGTCTAAGGCGATATTCACAGCAAATGAGAGCAGAGGAGTGATAAAATTATTGTTTCTGCAAGGAAAGTCCACAAAGGATATTCATGGTGATATGTCACAGACATTGGGGGATCAATGCCCTTCATATTCTACAGTTAAGAACTGGGTTGCCAAATTTATAATGGGCCACTTCAGCACCAATGATGAGGAACTTCCTGGATGACCGAGAGTGGTTGTTGTTCCGGAGATCGTCGATGCTGTGCACAACCTCATACTGGAGAATCGGCCAATTTTAGCTAAAGAAATAGCAGACATCATGGGGATTTCTCGTGAATGTGTTTGTGTCATTATCAATGAACATTGGAACATGAAGAAGCTATCTGCAAAGTGGGTCCCCTAATGTTTGACAACAGATCAGAAAAGCATGCGAGTGAAAACTTCATGGTCCATTTGTCAGCGTTTCCGGACTGATAAGAACTTCCTGGATCGACTGGTCACTATGGATGAGACATGGATTTATTTGTATAACCCTGAAACCAAAGAGCTGTCAAAAGAGTGGAGGCACAGTGGTTCTCCACACCCAAAGAAGTTCAGGGTGCAAAAATCAGTCACTAAGGTGATGGCGTCTGTGTTCTGGGATAAGGAGGGCGTGCAGCTAGTGGACTACCTTCAAAATGGTTCCCCCATCAATGCAAGGTATTACATTGATCTTTTGGACCAATTGAAGGCAGCTGTGAAGGCCAAAAGGCGCGGCAAGCCATCCAAAGGAATCTTGTTCCTGCAAGACAACGCCTCCGCTCACACTGCACAAGCGACCATGGCAAAACTGGTGGAGCTAGGCTTCCAGCTGGTTGACCACCCACCTTATTCACCAGATCTAGCTGCCTCTGACTATCATCTGTTCCCAAACCTAAAGAAACGCCTCAAGGGTACCAAATATCACACCATTTCTGATGCCATGGCTGCTACGGATGACTGGTTTGAGGCACAACCAAAATCCTTCTTTTTGCAAGGCTTACAGAACTTGGAATACCGATGTAAGAAGTGTGTTGGCATCAGTGGAGAGTATGTGGAATAAATGTAACGTTTCATCTTCCTATCTCATTTCTTTCTGGGTAAAGCCAAAGACTTTTCAGCAGCCCCTCGTATAACGCAGCGTTTTACCCCAGTGCAGACCCGCGTATCACAGCGATTTTTACCTGCGCAGGACAGTGTATCCCACGCTATCAGTCACAGGCTTTCTGGTTTCATTTTTTTAAATTTCCTACTCTGCCGCTTAGCAATGTTGCATATTATCGCTGCACATACGCAATGTAATTGCGCATATACAGCATTTTGTAAGCACCCAGAGAGAACAGTGGGGCTATATCGCATGTAATACATGGTAAAATAGAACATGCTGCCTTCTTTTTTACTCGTTTTATAAGCAATGAAAAAACGTGAGTATAGCAGTGAAAATCAATGTATTTGAATTGCTGCAATGTACCGTGTATTATACGTGCGTACATAGCGAGCATAATATGCAATTCAATTGCACTCGTATGAACCTGGCTTAAGGGTGTTTACACTGGGCATGACCACTGCTTGAGAGCATTGCAAGAAAAAGTTCTGGTCCCAAGGGTTGAAGGGAGTCAGCGGTGCGGGGATAAATGACTCAAGATAGACCATATGCTTTCAACCAAACTTTAAAGGAGTTGTACCACAATATCAAGTTATCCCTTATCCTTTGCTGATCAATGGTGGTCTCACCGCTGAGACCCCTTATGGTCTGAAGAATGGGAGAAGACTTGATTTTCCTTCCACTGTCATCTCTCCAATCATTTAAATGGGAGTGATGTAAATAAATGAGCGGGTGCTCCGCATGGGTGTTCGACAGTCCCATTAAAAGTAAATGGAGCGCTGGTGTGTTTGCATGACCAGCGCTTTATTAAGTCTCCCCTTCACTGTGAGTGGTGCACTCTAAACACATTGAGGAAGACGGGAACACTTGACACCAATTCTTGAAATCATTGGGGATCTCAGTGGTGAGATCCCAAGCAATCAGCAAGTTATCCTTTATTCTCTGGGTGGGAGATAACTTGATATTCTGGTACAACCCCTTTGAAGAGACTCTGTCACCATCTTTTTGCACCCAACCCTGAGGGCAGCACAAGGTAGTGACAGGCACGCTGATTACAGTGATATGTCTGCTGTGTGTATGTATGAGCAGTAGTTTTTTAAGCAACTTACCTTTTATCAGTAGCAGCAAATGTATAGAAGACTACCTAAAGTAGTCCTGGATACTCATGATCTGCAGACTAGTCCTGCCCGCCCCACCCTCCAGCCAATGGTTGACTGCTGTCTGCCTATTACTGGGCATAGAGAGAGCTGCCAATCATTTGCTGGAAGGTGGGTGGGTGTTGCTATGCTGCAGCTCATGAACATGGAGGACTAGTTCTGTGTCTGGCTGCTACTAATAAGATGTAAGTTTCTCCAAAACTACTGCACAGATCCACACAGAAAACATATTAGTGTAATGAGTGTGTCTGTAACTAACTTATGGAGCTCTCAGTCAGGGCTGCAAAATGATAGTGACTGAGTCTCTAACAAATTGGGTTTTCTCAGGGAACCTCACGAATCCATCCTGCAGAGCACTGAGAATACACACAGTCCAGTGGTGGCGAGGTACGGTGCTTGAGGTTTTCCTCTCTGGGGTCACCTATATTTGGCAGCAATACCCATCTATCCAAATCTGCTGTCTTAGGGTCACATATGATTGATATTAAAAAAAAGAAACCAAAGTGGTGACTACCTTAACGAAACAAACCAACATAAATTTACCACTTACTACCTTATTCACACGAGCGTTGCAATTTTACGCCAGCCGCATTGCAATCGAAAATCACATCAAGGAAAAATAACTACGATTGGGTCCCAAAATTAATTAGCGTTTTCTTGGCCATTCACACGGGCGTATCATGTGAGAAATATGCTGCAGCGTGGAATTCCTTCATTGGCAGAAATCCTTGGAATGACTTCTAATGCTTAAATAGAGCCAGATGTCTTCGCTTCCGAGTACCGGACTCAGGTAAACTCCCTCCCCTTCCCTTTTTTTTTCCAGCTCCCATAGGAGTCTATGGGAGCCTCTAGTGATTTTCATCAAAAGATAGTCAAGACCTATCTTTTGACACAACTTCAAAAATCGGCAACTGAAAATGGTCGCCAATTTGATATTCTAAAGTTGCGATTTTTTTCATGCGCCCGAACATCGCCCATGTGAATGAATGCATGGAAATCGAATGCTTTACATGGTCGCATTTTTCTACTGACTCTTTAAAATAGCATAAAAACGCTTGTGTGAATAAGGCCTTAAGCAAAAAAAAATCTAATTAAAGTAACATTAACATATTCCGGAACACCCTCTTACAAATCCACATATTCCACAACAATCTAGTGCTTTTCAGCACCCAGTAGCATTGGGACTCACTAATATTGATTGCTGTGAAGTAGTTGGTAGGCTTATACAATTTCATCAAAATGTAACTAAGAACCTCTTGTTTAAGTTTGATATGCTGCTGAGAAGCAATAGATCAGTATACAATATGTGGATGTGCTTTTCTCTACTGTTTGGAACAAATAAAAGTAGAGCTAAAAGGAGTTATAGTGTAATTGGATTTACAGATGTGGCCTTCCTTACCTTTCCTCTTGGTTTGACATATCCTGAGATGAGTGTCATGAGATGACCTACTTTGTTATTCTGTCAGGAGATATGTATGCCATATGTTTTTATATGTGGCGACCCAGTGGTTGTGGCGTGAGTTGCAGACTGTCAAGGGTTTTTGACTATATCATGAGAATGTATTGGATTTGTATTGTAAGAAATTGAAGTCCTTAATGAAGTCCAAAGGAAAAGTAAGCCTAGACAGTTTCAAAGTTGTGATTTGTAAGATGAAATGGGGCAATATTCTAGTACACTCATTGTAAAAAAAAAATGAAGCACCTGGAAAGAGCTACTGAAACGAGTGAAACTTTATATGTGTGATTGTAACATTAATATAAGTAAGTGATTGTGATATCAGAGCAAAATGATAGTTTATTGGGGAAAACTGAAAACTGGAATGGACTCTAGTACCCTGTTGTACCGCCTCTAGCTTGGATACAAGATATAATACAGATGGGCATGGAGGCGCTAGTACCCTGTTGTACCGCCTCTAGCTTGGATACAAGATATAATACAGATGGGCATGGAGGCATACAGGTTCCGTATTGTATCCTGCGGCATATCACTCCACATTTGCTGTAACTGAGCCTCTAGATAGTGCAAACTCATTGGCTCTCGAAGTTGGCGTCCCAGATGGTCTTATACATGTTCTATTGGTGATAAATCTGGCGAACTGGCAGGCCACGGAAGTGTGACAATGTTGTAGAGGCATTTATGTGACCCCCTTGTGTGTGCGGCAGAGCATTATCATGCTGGAAAATGCCTTTTGGAAGCCGCCATGAGAGGAACACATGGCTGCAGGATGTCCTGAACATATCGCTGAGCTCTCATTGTCCCTCGTACCCCTACTAAAGGTGACCAACTGTCATATGTGATGGCCCCTCAGACGATCACCAGCAGTAGGGTCAGTATGCTGCTCCACAGAAAAGGCAGGATTTAGGCACTCACTCCTAGGTCTCCAGACAGGGACACAGCTATATTTAGTGCCCAAACTAAACCTGGATTAGTCACTTAAGCAGTCCAGTTTTGTTGTTAACAACACCACTGCAAATGAAGGCAACGGTGGATGTCAAAGGCAGTACACATAATGAGTGCTGTTGGACCAAATGTCCTTCAGCGAAGTGACTGGAAATGGTTCCGACAGACACAGGGGCCTGTAACGATGGTGCCACCTGTATAACGATGGCGGACAACAAAACAGTTGAAGCGGATCATGCTTATTGGTCTTTCGAGGGCATCCTGCACCCAGCTGCCTTGAGTGCATGTCTACACTCATCCACTGTTTCCAACACCTCCTAAAAGTCTGGTCAGAATGGCCCTGGTGGCGGGCAATTTGTTGATATGACCATTCAGCTTCTCACATTCCAATAATATGCCCCTCTCAAATTCTGTTAACTAGACAAAATCTCTTTGCATGTCTAGTAGTCAACAAGCTTGTAGCCTCTACACACAAGTAGCCTCTAAAATTCTTTTTATAGACCAAAGGGAAAACCACTTTTAGGCCTTCAGGTGGTAAGACTGTTCATCTGCAGCAAGCAGGAGTTGGCAGGCGTAGCTCGAGTGGGTGCGCTAACTCTAACCTTGTCGCAATGGTTGCGACTCTGCCTAAAAAGGTGGCATGTGCAGTAGGTGGGATTGCAAAAGGACTCTTGGCGAGTGCAAATGGTGATTAGTGTAAGTTTGGTATGATGCCAATGCCTTTGAATGAAGGTGTAGTGGTGACGAAATAAAGAGGCAAATTCAAAGAACTTTAGTAAAACCGAAGACACATAGTTTACTTAACTTTCGGACTGAGTACAAGGCTCACAGTTTCAATTAGCAGGCAGTAAATTCTTCAACAACTTCCCAAACATTTGCAATGATGTACATTTACTCCTGGATTCTCTCCTGACGAATGAGGTTACCAGACTGAGTTGAGTGGGCGCTGTATTTGGAGGTTATATGTGGTGGAATGGAGAGAACAGTGCAGGCTCTACTGTGGACACACTTATTTCTGACTGTGCAGGGACAAGTTAAATCCCTGTTGTGATGTCTGCTGTCTTTCCAGCCTCCACAGAGTCTGCTCTGGCTCAGATTCCTTCTGGCCTAGGGTTGAAGAAGACTCCTCTCTGTCCTCCTGCACTCCCCTCCTGTTGACACCATGACTAGCCTTCCTCCATGGCTGGGCTCACAGCCCTCCTCTTTGGTTGACCTCCAGGACTAGACTTTCCCAGCCTCAGACTCCTCTGCAGCAACTCCCCTAACTCCACCCACACCCTGTCTTTTATACTCTCCCCACTAACCAATCCTGAGCAAAGGGAAATCTCTCTACACAATCCCAGTGCTAGCTAGGGGTGATTGACAAGTGACAGAGCAGGTTAGGGTGAATTCTTATTAGTCATGCAGAGTTAGTTAGTAAAGACAGCAGACATTAACTACTTAATGACCATTTAGGGCCAGTACACATAAACAAACATTAATACACAGACATACATATACAGATACACATACATTTACACACTCCACGTGAGGTAACTATAAAAGTGTTGTGGGACTCCAACTCTGGGGTACTACATATCTAGTCATTCACAACTGTAATCAATTGCATATCTGCCTGAGATGTAACTGCATGCCAAGTCTTGCAACAGAATGACAACTCCTTCTAGGTGCTTGATTTTTTTAATACAAAGAGTGTATACTTCTCCCTATATATCCTCTGTACTGGTGGTCTGTCAAGGGCATCCTGAGCCTGGTCACCTTGTTTGTGTGCCCCCCACACACACAGTAGTAGAGGGGATTGTTCCCTGGGTCATTATCTCCTTTAAGTATTGGGCCAGAGTTGCTGTTAGCATGTCACTAACATAATAATATACTGTATAGTAACATAGTATGTAAGGTCGAAAAAAACATATATCCATCCAGTTCAGGCTATTACCCCCCTCCACCCTCAATGTTGATCCAGAGGAAAAACAATTCTTACTCACTCCAATCTGGCAACCGGCAAAATCCATGGACCAACAATCCTTCTAAAGTCATAAGTGATCATAACATATAATATGGTATTGATCAAGAGAAGCATCCAGGTCTCTCTTGTACTCTTTTAGTGAGTTCACCATCACGACATCCTCAGGCAGAGAGTTCGATAGTCTCACTGCTCTTACAGTAAAGAACTAGGTTGTGTAGAAGCCCTTTCTCTAGACGTAGAGTATGCCTCCTTGTTACAGTCACAGTCCTGGGTATAAGTAGGTGATGGGAGAGATCTTTGTATTGTCCCCTGATATATTTATACACAGTTATTAGGTCGCCCCTCAGATCTAATGTGTGGTCTGACCAGTGACTTGTAAAGAGGAACAACAATGTTCTCGTCATGTGCCCATGTACCTCTTTTGATGCACCTCATGATCCTATTTGCCTTGGCAGCAACTACCTGACGCTGTTTGCTTCAGTTAAGTTTTCCATGTCAGTATTACCCAACGGTTTACCATTTAGTGTGTAATGGTGACGTGTATTTACCCTGCCTGCCATGTGCATGGCCATACATTTATCAGTGTTAAACCTCATTTGCCACTTTTTTGCCCAAGCCCCCAACTTATTCAGATCCTCTTGCAACCGCATTCTGTCCTCTCTTTTGTTCACTTCTTTGCATAGGTTTGTATCATCTGCAAATATTGTTTTTTTACTGCACAATACTTCTACCAGGTCATTAATAAATATATTAAAAAGAACAGGGCCCAAAACCAACCCCCGTGGTACTCCATTATTAACGTTGACCCAATCAGAGTATACACAATTAATAATCACCCTCTGCTTTCTATCATTGAGCCAGCTACTTACCCACTTATACACATTCTCGCCCAGACCAAGCATTCTCATTTTATATACCAACTTTTTATGCGGCACAGTATCAAAAGTTTAGATACACAAGATCCAATGACACTCCTCTGTCCAGTCTGAAACGTACATCCTCATAGAAGCTGATCGGATTGGTTGGACAGGAGTGTTCTCTCATAAACCCATTCCGCTATTTTTCTTGAAGTACTCCAGCATGGCATCTCTTAGAAACTCCTCAAACATTTTACCCACAATAGAAGTAAGAGTTACTGGCCTGTAGTTTTCAGGTTCATTTTTTGACCTCTTTTTGAATATCAGCACCACATTGGATATATAATTTTTTTATATAATTATTTTTTTTCTTATAGGTTTTTAAGGTTTTTTTCACTGCCTTCTTGTTTTCATAGTTTAAACCCTATCTTTTTTGCTGTTTATTGCCCCTTTTACATCATTATTGAGCCACGTTGGTTTTCTCCTATTCCTAACCATTTTATTTCTTTGAAGTATGAATCTCTCAAGTAAGTATTTAGGATGTTTTTAAACCTTTCCCATTTATTGTCTGTATTCTTATTTGTGAGGACATTGTTCCAGTCAATATGGTTTAGGGCATCTTTGAGCGGGTCAAATTTTGCCTTTCTAAAGTTTAATGTTTTTGTAGCTCCCCTATAGACCTCTCTCTTGAAAGACAAGTTGAAATGTATAATGTTCCGATCACTATTTCCGAGGTACCCCCCTAACTTCACCCCTGGTATTCTGTCAGATCTGTTGGTTAACATTAAGTCCAAAATGGCCACCTCTCTAGTTCAGTTCTGTACAGGTTGGGTAAGGTAATTATCTTTAGTAATTGACAGAAACGTGTTACCATTATGAGGTCCGCAGGTTTCGACTTCCCAGTTTATATCCGTATAGTTAAAGTCTCCCATAATAATTACCTCATTGTGATTTGCCATTTCATCTATTTGTTTCGGTAACAGATTTTCAGTATCCTCTGTTATATTTGGTGGTCTATAGAAAACTCCTATGAGGATTTTATTGTTTTTCCCTTCATGTATTTCTACCCAAACAGACTCCACATGTTCATCTCCCTCACATGGGTCAGTAGCGGTGTCTTGTCTCCTGTTTTCTGGCTTGAGTTCCTCATTCCCAATCATTGCTAAGACTTGTTATAAAGTCACTTTGATTTGAAGGAATGCTGCCATCGAGTAGATGGCGCTGGAAAGGTATTTTTCCGTCTTTCTTATTTGCACAAATCTCCCTCACATATAACCTCCCATAGTATTGGCTTTAAACAGGATTTTACATAAAGACAAACCCCTCCTACTTTCCAATTTTTGACCATGACTTTAGGGCTCATGTCCACGGGCAAAATAAGAATTAAAATCCGCAGCGGATTTTAACTCTTCTTCTGCACGCGGATCCGCATCCCATAGGGATTCATTGACCACCCGCGGGTAGATAAATACCCGCGGATGGTCAATAAAAGTGATTTTAAAAAAAATGGAGCATGGAAAAATCTGGACCATGCTCCATTTTCATGCGAGTCTCCCGCGGGGACGGCTCCCGCGGGCTTCTATTGAAGCCTATGGAAGCCGTCCGGATCCGCGGGAGACAAAAATCATATTTTACTCACACGCTCCGGTTCTTCTCTTCGGCGCGGCGCCATCTTCTCTCAGTCGCGGCCGGATCATTTTGCTTCGGCCCGGCGCATGCGCGGGGCACGTCACCGACGTCATCATGCACATCCGCCGAGCCGAAGAAAGAAGATCCGGCCGCGACGAGAGAAGATGACGCCGCAGCGAAGAGAAGAAACGGAGCGGATGGGAGGTGAGTTTATTCTTATTTATTGTTATTTTCAGCGCTCATGTCCGCGGGGCAGGAGGGACCCGCTGCAGATTCTACATGGAGAATCTGCAGCGGATCTGATTTTCCCCGTGGACATGAGGCCTTAGCCCTGTAAGTTCACCACCCAGTCACAGCTTTCATCCAACCTGGTCTCCTTTATTCCCACTATGTTGTAGTTTTTCTCCACTTATTACTTGCAGTTCATCTACTTTATTGGTAAGACTTCTAGCATTAGTCACCATACATTTTAGAAGGTTTTAGTTGTTTTTTATTTTAAGTGTATCACTATTAACTATTCTGCAAGTTCTAACCATACTAACCCCTCTTGCCGACTTATGTGGAAGAATTCAAACATAATGGCCTGGCTACATTATTGTCTGTACTCCTCAGACTTTTTAGATTTAGTTCAATCATAAATTGATCATAGAAATATATAACTATAGACACTTTTGAAAAGTGTTTAGCTAGGTGCAAGCAACTATTCTTTTTGTTGCAAATCATTTTAAATTTGTATAAAGGGATTTGTGTAATAATTTTGATGCAAATAATGCTGAAAATCTGGCACCACAGAATTAATCAATTTGCCCCATTGTGGTTTAGTGCATTTTCCCTACTTTTGCTGTGTTTTTTTTTTTGGGGGGTGGGGGTACTTTTTTAAAAAAAAATCTTAGCATGCTTTGTGTCTGGTGGTTTTTCAGGCAGTTTTCCATAAGATTTGCTATAAGAAAAAAATGCCATAGAAAAAACGTATGACTACAAAAGCCATCCAAAAAAGCACCAGTAAAAAAAAAACACAGGCATACTTAAAAAAATCATATGTCATTTTTTTCTGCAATTTTTTTAGAATTGAAAGCAGCTAAAGAAAGGCCATCTGAAGGAAACCTAAACTGCATATCATGTACATATATGACAAAGCAGCAACTCTATTCCGTTCTGTGAAATCATAGAGGAAAAAGCAACATGCAGAATGAGCTCCACCGCACGTCGTACAGAATATTGTAAAGCCTCTAACTATAATCATTAAAAACTGTTTATGTAACTCTAATAAACTGAAACACGACAGGGGCACATTTTTACAGCACGCTTCATAATAAAAGCTTTCACGCTGTATGAAATCACTACTCTGAGAGAATTATTGAAATTCTCACAATCACATTTATGTCGCTAGTAACCATCCTCGTTTCCCTAAACAGATGAATAGTATTTAATTTCTTTATCAGACTCTGTCTAACAAACCATCTGTCCCCAACTGAAATACAATCCCAAGCCCTAGCAAGATTGCTCATTGTTTCTTTTCTGGGGCATATTACTGAATATCTATATCAGCAACTTTCATAAATGTAATAAGAAACTGTATCTTTCTGGCCGCAGAATTTCAGACACAGACCATCTGTTGCAGCAACAACGCTAAGAATTGAAATTTGCCCCTTATGCTTCAATTTACAAGATTAGCTGTCATTTATGAGCCATTAAAATAAATAGTAAAAAGCCAGCATTAACATATGCTAAATGTGAATTTGAAAGTTAACATGAGTGGATTTAAAGGGAAACTCCACTGTGGTTGATTTGGACAAGCTGGCACATCTATCTATCTATCTATCTATCTATCTATCTATCTATCTATCTATCTATCTATCTATCAATCTTTCCCATATCTATCTGACATCTATCTATCTATCTATCTCATATCTATCTATCTATCTATCTATCTATCTATCTATCTATCTATCTATCTATCTATCTATCTATCTATCTATATCTATCTATCTATCTATCTATCTATCTATCTATCTAATATCTATCTATCTATCTATCTCATATCTATCTATCTATTTGTCTGTACCAGATGTAAAACGATGAAGATTTGAGATGAGCGAGCATGCTCGGCTAAGGAAATTATTCGAGCGAGTATCGGCATTTTCGAGGAACTGCCTACTCATCCGAAAAGATTCGGGGGGTGACGGGGAAGAGCGGGGGGGAAATGGGGGGGGGGGGGAATCTCTCTCCACTGCGCTCCTCCCTGCAACCCACCGTTCCCCCTTGCCGCCCCCCCGAATCTTTTCGGACAAGTAGGCAGTTACTAGAAAATGCCAATGCTCGCTCAAGTAATTTCCTTAACCAAGCATGCTCGCTCATCTCTAATGAAGATACTATAATAATTATAAACACTTAAAGTGCACCTGAGTTTTCAACAAGTAGTGTCCTTACCCTCCCATTTGAGCTGTCTGCACCGTTTCATGTTTTTAAGTTCTGATTTTCAAGAGGTCTTCCTCATTTTTTTTTTGCTGCTCTGCTGTTTACAATCCATTTTTAGGCATGAGGCATGTTGCAAGTCTACCATTCTGCCAGTAGTTCACTGTTCTATATTTCCTTTCCCACACTTCCCATGCTGCACTATGCTGTCTTTGGTCCAATCAGCAGAGAGGCAGTATCTGAATGTCCGTCCCTCTGCTGTCCCAGAACAATTGTAGGAGCTGAGAATTCAGAAACATTCTGTCCAAATGATTAGTGAACCCACAATAATGTGCACACACACATGCTGTAACAGCAGAAAAGGCCGAGAGTGTGGAGTGTCTGCAGATCTGTCAGCTTATGCATGCAGGGAGCTGCCTGTGAAGACAGACCCCCCACAACAGTTAACCCCCTAAGGACCAATCAAAAATACAGTGCAGGATAAAAGCTTCTTAGTTACAGCCAAGGACCTGGAGGAGAAGGCAGAAGTGGTTTTTAACTGCTACTGCCTTGTCTTTTACAGTCTACATAGTGCTCAATGAGCGCTATGTAGTGCAAAGGACAAGCGGAAGGGTTATTTCCACTATTTGACCCAGTGATCACGTGACCTACAGGTGCCCCATGGTATGGCTGTGCTGCAGGATCTTAGTAGACCCTGATCAACTCTGTTAGCAACTAATGTTACTACACAAAGCAAATGCTCGGGTCCTCGTTATTCGAGTCAAGCTTTTCGTAAAATTCGAGAGCTCTACTCGAGTAACGAACCCCATTCACTACAATGGGAGACTCGAGCATTTTTGTATGTGGGCCGCCAGGTCCCGAGCTTTTTTTTTTTCTAAGTTCCTCTCTCTCTTTCTCTCTTTCTCCCTGCCAGCCAAAAAATTTGCCGTTGACGCGTGCACTGCGTCGCGGCAGGGAGGGGACAAAACAGGCATGTCACAGCGGGGAGGAGCCAAAAACCGGGGCGGGGTCAAACACGGCGTGATGCTCGTTCAAGTAACGAGCACCACCGAGTATGCTAAAACTCGAACAAGCATCAAGATAACCAGAGTACGTTCGCTCAACTCTAGTGAAATTTAAAAAATAGACAATGTGAATGACACCAGAGGTCTTATATAGCATCATGAGGAACATAGATTTTCAAAAAATTGTTACAAAGTAAGGAAAAAAAATTACAGAACAAAATAAATATATATGTATATACATAAAAAAGAAAATAACCCAACACTGACGCAAATCAAAACCTGCACAATATGTGCCCTGTAATCCAAGACTTTAGATATTATATATAAAAACATCCATAACAAAATGAGGAACTCATTACTGTACTTTATTTTAGTGTAAAAATGCTAATTTTAAAAATAAACAACTACAAATTTGAAAACAAAATTGTTTTTTTTAGCTTTTTACCCCCAATAAAACTAAAAAAATGAAGGAAAAGGTCAGTGAATAAAGATATAACAACTAGCCTTATATGACACAGGGAAAAAACGCAGCAAAAATAATTTTGGTAGCTGAGAAGGAAAGAAAAATAGGGCAGTAAAAGCAGCACATGGGGGAAATCCAAAAAAGTCCCTGGTTATTTAGGACCAAAACAGTCCTTAAGGAGTTAAGAAAGCATCCCAGCATACCAGTTGCTAAAGAAGTTCAATCTCTAATAACAGCTGTGGATTGCAGAGGGGCTGGAAGGGATACTCCTAGTGGCAGCCACTTCAGCCTTGATTTACAGGCACAAGCTATTACATAGGCATAAGTTAGTGTCCCCTTAAACATGTGTAGGTGGACCCATCAGTATATATTTTATTACAAAAGCAGAATGTGCAAATGTGGAAAACTCTATCACACATATAAAATAGTAAAGACAATATACCAAGCTTCCCACTATAAAATAAATGAATAAAATTATAAAGAGGACAAGAAAGTTAAATGTTTTGGGACTTCCACAAACTTAGGGCAACACCACTTCATAATTATTCACAGCAATGCCCATCTACCAGTCTATGTTGGTTGGTATAAAAGTCTTTATTCTTTAGAACATGACTAAACTTTCAGGTGACTTTTTAGAATAGACTGCTGTGTGTGTATGAGGAGTAGCAGTATTAGCCATTTTCAAATGGCAGAGAAAAACATAAGGGAAACATTTACATCTTCCCCATGTTTCCCTACTACCCCATTTACATCTTTCCCATGTTTCTCTACTACCCCATTTACATCTTTCCCTACTACCCCATTTACATCTTTCCCAAGTTTCCCTACTACCCCATTTACATCTTTCCCATGTTTCCCTACTACCCCATTTACATCTTTCCCATGTTTCCCTACTACCCCATTTACATCTTTCCCATGTTTTCCTATTACCCCATTTACATCTTTCCCATCTTTCCCTACTACCTCATTTACATCTTTCCATACTACCCTATTTACATCTTTCCCTACTGCCCCATTTATATCTTTCCTATCTTATCCTACTACCCCAATTACATCTTTCCCCTCTTTCCCTACTACCCCATTTACATCTTTCCCATCTTTCCCTACTACCCCATTTACATCTTTCCATACTACCCTATTTACATCTTTCCCTACTGCCCCATTTATATCTTTCCTATCTTATCCTACTACCCCAATTACATCTTTCCCATCTTTCCCTACTACCCCATTTACATCTTTCCCATCTTTCCCTACTACCCCATTTACATCTTTCCCATCTTTCCCTACTATCCCATTTACAGCTTTCCCATCTTTCCCTACTACCCCATTTACATATTTCCCATCTTTCCCTACTACCCCATTTACATATTTCCCATCTTTCCCTACTACCCCATTTACATCTTCCCATCTTTCCCTACTACCCCATGTTTTGGATCCTGGTTTACAAATACTAATGCAAAATAGTGACCCAAATGCTGCCATGTGAACGAGGCCTTAAATAACTTTTATACTAATTTTTTATGGTCTTCCCTACGTCAGGCTCCACCCATATACTTCTTGAGAATGTGGGTGTAAACTAATTGCTGTTTACTGTAACAAGTACTCAATTTGGTCTTTCAATCACCATATCTCAAGTACAAAGAAGCAGAACAGCCTGGAATAAATCATAAAGAAATACTGAACAGTGTAGATGTAATTGCAGTACATGTGAAACACAAAAACACTTACTGTTGGCTGCATCAGCATGTCTGTGTGATTCTGACTCCTTGGCTTGGCTCCTCCTCTCTCCCCTTCTCTCCATAGACTTCTGTAGGCAGCATTTACTCTGACTTGTCAGTGAGCTGTTAGTCCATTTTGTCCGTGTATATTAGCAGTTTTTCAGTGTGTGAACAGTTTTTATGCATGTGTGTGGAGGGGTCGGACTGATAAGTGAAGAATGAACCAATTTCTGATACATTACAAAATGTATTATATTTACTTGTACTATTGATTTATGTAATGGTTACAGAGCTTTGTTAACAGCTCACAAACCATTCAAGTTATGTATGGCACTGTTATTTGTGTGCTATAATTCAGGGACTTTACTAGATAGCTGAAGGAGGTTATTGATTCAGGGAGTTATTCTGATTGCCAGATTTGGAGCCAGGAAGATATTTTTCTCTAACATGAGGAAAAGTGGCTACTACCTCATGTGATGGGGGGGGGGGGGGGGGTGCATTCCTCTGGATGAACATTGTAAGATAATAGGTAAAATGTGATTGTTCTCAGCAAGAGAAACCAAGTAATCTTGTAGATATGATACCTTTAAGTGGCTAACAAAAATATAGGATGTTATAGTGAGCTTTCCAACCTCTCAGGGTTCTTCCTCAGGAACAAGCTGAACTGGGTAAAAGTATATCTTCTTTCAGACTTACAAACTATGTGACTATGTATCTGTGTGCTTTATGGCAGTTTCTAAAAAATGTTCATTTTCAGTCTATAATCAGTTTTACAGTTTATAATCTTTTGAAATCTTTCAGTATTTTGTGGCTTTACATTCATGACTGGTTTTCCTGAACTATTCACCCATCCCTTCCATTTAAAGATAGGGAGGGAAATCCATGCAGTGTTTTACCCATGTGCTTGCTAAGACTTCTAGTCCTGAATACATGTGTGGATTACATAGAGTTACATAGTTTGTGAGTTGAAAATAGACAAGTCCAGCAATTTCAACCTCTTATACTTTCAAATACCAGCTGATCTAAAGGAATGCAGAAAATGGCAAAGACTCAATTTGCCATAAAGTGGAAAAAAATTCTTCCAGACCCCTGCTGACAATTGGACAGATCCCTGGATCAACATTCTATAATAATACTAGTAACCCTATATATTATGTTTTACTGGAAATATATTTAACCTTTAAATATATCCACCTTTTCAACTATTACCAAATCCTGTGGGAACATGTTCGATAACATTATTAACTATTAAAGCGCTGCAGAATAAGTTGGCACTATACAAATAATAATAATAATAATAATCTTTATTTGTATAGAGCCAACTTATTCCGCAGCGCTTACAATTATTATTATTATTATTATAACTTTACAGTTTGCACATTTAGGTAGTCTTTTGCATCCTGTGACAAAATTGCTGTTCCTATATAACGGTAAAGAGTGATCCATTTTCATTATCGGATCGTCAAAAAGAATAATTTATTGCACAGATTTTTTTATGGCAGCCATTAATATATTTACATAAAGATACAGTATTTTCCCCTCAGCCTTCTTTTCTTTAGGGTAAATGAATTTAGTTTTAATGACCTTTCTTCATAACCAATATTTTTCATTCCTCGTATCGATTTGGTTGCACTTCTTAGAATTTTTTCCAGTTATCTGATATAAAGAGATAAAATGAAACTTTCTCCTTTAGAAGTCATGCCTTTGCTAATAGAAGAGAACGTCTTATTGGCTTTTGTTGCAGCAGACTGGCATTAAATGCCATCATTTAATTTATTATCCCATTATAGAGGTAGGACTTTCTGTACATTATCTACATACCTCTGTGTCATCTGCATATACAGAGAAAGTACCATGAAGTCCAACTTCTGCATAATTTATAAACAGGTTAAATAGTAATGGACCAAGTACAGACCTCTAGAGTACTTGTTACGTGTGCTGCTGGGAGTTGTAGTTCTAAGCTTCCTAGCAGCACAGCTACAGGTGGTTGAGGGTTAATTGAGCTGGCTGGGTGTGGTACTTCCTGCTAGCCAAATCTCCTGGGTCTGTGCTCATATATAAACCCAGCTCCTGGTCAGTCTCTGGCTTGGTCCCAGGGTGAGCAGTCATGTTACTTCTGTGTTCTGTAACTTGTTATCAGTCATGTTCAGCTTGTTCCCACTGTGATCTGTGTTTGCAAGTAGGTCTATTGTGTCTCTCTGCTTCCAGTGTGTCAGTTGGTGGATCCCTGACACAGTTCCCTATGTCAGCTCTGTGGCTGACTGTCTATCTTCCCTGGTATGAGGACATATAGACTTGCTGTGAGTTTCATCTGTGTTCATGTGAGCGCCAGTAGAGTCCGTGCCCTGGTTATCTGTACTGTTGCAAGCTTGCTGTGTGATCTGTGTCTTGCTGGTTCATGTTCGTTTGTACGTTTATTACTTGTCAGTTTTCTGTCAGCTTGCTGTGTGCCCTGTGCTCTGTCCTGTTCCTTATGCAAGCTTGCTGTGTGATCTGTGTCTTGCTGGTTCATGTCCATTTGTACATTTAAATTCTGTCAGCTTGGTGTTAGCTTGCTGTATGACCTGCGATCTGTGTCCTGTTCTGCTGGACTCCTGGTTAGTGTAGGGACTAGTGGTATAACCAGGAGCCGTGAAGTGGCCCGCTAGCTTTCACGTTTTGTACAAAATGTCAACTAATACCTGGTATTCATATTCAGCTTATCATCTGTTACTAGTGGTTACATTTGGGCTGTTGTATGCTAAGTATTTTGG
The DNA here is from genome assembly GCF_035609145.1 of Eleutherodactylus coqui. NCBI lineage: Eukaryota > Metazoa > Chordata > Amphibia > Anura > Eleutherodactylidae > Eleutherodactylus > Eleutherodactylus coqui. Next base: position 46,498,166 of record NC_089847.1, read on the forward strand.
CTCTGTGTGTCCTGTTGTTCAGTCCCTGTCATTTGACATGTGAATGTGTCTTGTTCTGTGGCGTGGCACCTAGGATCAGCTAGGGCCCAGTTCCGAAGACCGCTGGGCCGGCCTCTTATTGGGGCGATGTCCCCGCTTAGGTAGGGCCACTGTCATCCCCCTTGTAGTTCAGGGTAAGTTTGCCTTAAACCCGTGTGACCCTGGTGCAACCTGTGTGCGTGCATCCCACTCAGTCCTTCTTTGAGTACGATTGTGTGGGCCCCGTGCTTAGTTTTGCCCACACGATCGTAACAGTACTCCATTTATAAATTTAGTCTAGTTTCAATATGACATGTTTATGACTACTCTTTGAATATGTTTTTCACCGACATTTGTTCCTATTACAAATTATATAGTCTAAACCAGTAAATCTCGTGTGGCGCAGAGTGTAAGCTCTCGCCTACAACCTGAAGATTGTAAGTTCAATCCCTGCATGATACAGATAGCCGGCTCAAGGTTGACTCAGCCTTCCATCCTTCCGTGGCCAGTAAAATGAGAACACAGCTTTTTGGGGGGTAATAAGTAATAATTACCTGAAAGCACTGCGGAATAAGTTGGCGCTTTACAAATACCAAGATTTATTTTTTATTTAAACCTAAAGGACCTTTTACATAGACCAATTATGATTGTTTAATTAGAAAGCTTGTTCACCCAACTACTGCCCCATGAAAGCAAGGCAACAATAAGCAAATGAATGGGTTAAGGCTCATTTATTGGCTGATCACATAAAATGTGGGATGTGCAGCTGGTAGTGAATAAAAAAGTGTGTGTGTGGAAGGGGGGGAGGGGCGGAGGCAAGAAATTGACAGAGGATAACAAATGACAGGGGGAAGCTTTGCAGGCATCAGCATAGCCAGTGGTACAAGACAAGAAATTATCATTTACATATAACAGTAGGGAACAGTAAAGGGTAAATACTTTATATTCTGCTAGGTGATATGACCTCCTCTGCACACTGCTACATTGTCGGGCGTGTGTGACAAATTGAGTAGTGCAGAAATGAGGACAGGAAGGAGTCCTAAGCACAGGAGAGAAATGTACAACTCCAAAACCCCAAAAGTTGGGAGGCTTTAATGCAAATGAAGATAGAGAAAAAAAGAAAATTTGATGAAAGAGTTCAAGAGGGATGTCTTTCTTAAAAAAAAAAATCATTTAGAAATTGAAGGCGGCAACACATCTCACAAAAGTTGGACCATAGCCATGTGTATCATTGTGTAGCATCTGCAAATGTCTGGAAAGTATGGGAACCAATTGCTGGAGTTTGGGGAGAGGAATGCAAGGCCTTTCCTGAAAGAGATGTTGCTGGATGGGAGCATATGTTGCTCTAAAACCTCTATATACTGATCAGCATGGATAGTGCCTTTCAGGATGTGTAAGCTACCCGTGCCATAGGCACTAATGGAACCGCATAGCACCATAGATGCAGGCTTTTGCACTGTGTGCTGATAGCAAGCTGGTTAGTCATTCAGCTCTTGAGTCCACAGGACATGACGTCCATGATTTCCAAAGAGAATTTAAAATTTTGATTCATCTGAGCACAGAACAGTTGATATATGGCTTCTTCTTTGCATGAGACAGCTTTAACTTGCATTTTTGGATTGCACAGTGTACTGTGTTCACAGACAATGATTTCTGGAAGTCTTCTTGTGCCCATGCAGTGATTTGCATTACAGAATCATGCCTGGTTTTAGTGCAGTGACGCCTGAGGGCCCGTAGATCTCAATCATCCAATACTGACTGTCAGCCTTGTCCACATGCACATGCATTTCTCCAGATTCTTTGAATCCCTTGATGATACTATGTACTGTAAATGGTGGAGTTTTCAAAGTCGTCACAATTTTCCGTTGTATGTTGTAGAACATTTTTCTGAAATTGCTCCACAATTTTTAAACACAGTTTTTCACAGACTCTGAACCATCTTTGCTTCTCAGAGACTCTGCCTCTCTAACATACTGTTTTTATGCATAGTTTTACAGCCTTTTGTTACCCCTGTCCCACTTTTGTGCAATGTGTTGCTGCCATCAGTTTCTAAATGAGTTAACATTTTAAAATAAATTTTAAAAAAATCTCACTTTATACTTTGGATATGTGTTTTATTGTGAATAAAATATGGTTATATGAGATTTCCAAATCATTGCAGTCTTTTTTTCTTTACATTTCTTTACATTTTACAGTGTTTCAACTTTTTTGGAATTGGGGTCCTAGTTTCCCAGGAGTCACATAATATAAAACAAAGCACACCCCATTTTGTTACTAGAGGGAGAAGGCACAAATAGAAGAATGAGGTCATGAAAACAGGGAAGTGGGGAAATAAAAGTGTGTCCTCAGTGTCAGGCTGCTTGTGTAGATTAATTATTAGCTTACAGATAGTTAATAATTCTGGGATAACCCCTTTAAGCATTTCTGCTCTATTCAAACTCTGATTAATAAACTCTTCAAATATCTGTATTCTTAGAGTCTTGTATCTAACACGTAAACTTTAACATGGATGTGTATTTGCAGCCGTTGGACACTAGCTACAGCGTGTTATTGCGGAGGTAAGCAATCTATAAATAAAGACAACCTGCTGACTCGCTTTCTCATTAATATATTTGTTTATGGATTGAAGTTTGTGTTTGCTTGTTTTAAGTTGCCATTGTAATCAATTGAAAAGACTCCTAAGTTTAAGCACTTGATCTGACTTTGTATTTTTCGGTATAATTAATTATATCCAATGAAAGCATAGTAGAATTCTTCCCATCTCTTTCTTCCTACTACTAACTCTTCTAACTCTATGTTTCTGAATCTTTGCATGAAATCATATACTAATTTCTATGCTCATTGTGTGCTTACACAAAGGGCAGGCATTCCTTTACTTCCAAACTGTGAAGCTTGCTGAGTACTGTGGCAGATACTGGTGCATCTTGTCTCCACCAGAATTATGGGTGGAGACCTGCAGAGTGACAGGTAATGCCTTGTTAATGCCCCCAAAGCTCCAGATTGGCTGATGAGGGGCCGGAGCTTCCCTGCAGTGTTTGTTTTGTACCTTGGGGCTCCGGTGGGTGGAGAAGATGTCCACAGCAGCTCGTCCTCCTGCAGCCGATGGTGCCTCAGCACTCACTCAGCTTCCTTGAAGTGCACTTGGAGGTGATTGCAGCCCTGAAGCAGGACCTTCCACATCGGCACTGGTGAAGCTGCTTCCAGGAGCTGACCGGCCAGCGGCACAGGCGGGACAGGAGTGTAGTTGATGCAGCGCTTTCCTACATCTGTCATGTGACAGCGGGGCTTCAGTGTTCATCGGAGGACTGCAGCAGAAAATCTGGTGGTGGAGCACTCCAGGGACACTGTCAGCGGCGAAGCCGGGAGGCGAGAAGGGAGAACAGTGGCATGCGTAACAAGAGGCCGGAGGGAAGATGATGGGAACACTGACAGCATGGTCGGGAGTGGAGAGGGCAGTCTGTAGAGGGAACACTAAGAAGCTTAGATGTGAGTCCGCCAGGGTAAGATAGTTACAGCGGCCGTAAGAGTGCAGATGGGAGGCCGCCTGGCAGCGTATATAAACTAATCCTTAGTTGTGGCTGTCAACTGCCCCTCCTCTATAACTGAACTCACCCAACCCATGTCTCCACGCATTCCTCCAGATCATCAGGAGCGATAAAGTATGTTTATAGGCCCCCTGCACATGGGCGGAAATTCCGCGGCGGGATTTCCCGCAGAATTTCCGCCCGTGGAAGTTGCCATAGGATTGCGTTAGAAAACGCAATCCTAGGCAGACGGCCGCGATTTGTCCGCGCGAAATCTCGCGCTGAAAACAAATCTCGGCATGCTCTATTTCTGTGCGGGCCTCTGCAAGACCCGCACAAAAATGTCTTTCCCCGGTTGCTGGCTCCGCTCTGCGCATGCGCCGGCTGGCCGGCAGCCGGCACATCACTGAGCCGGAGCCGCGGGATTGATGAGTGCCGCGCTGGTCCCTGCAGGGACTCAGGTCAGGTCCCACAGCGAGAATTCTCGCAGTGAGATCCAACCCGGCTGTCTGCAGGTGGCCTTAAAATTTGTGTATCATTATTAATAAAGTCAATGAAAACTTGCATGACCAGAATAATGGAAGAAAGCAAATGTGCAATAAAAAAGTTACATAAAAGATGTAGGACTAAGCTATATTTTATAGTACAGTATATCCTCATGCATGTGTAGTATATTTTATGACACGAGATTTAGGACATTATGCCGAAGATGGAGTAACCAGAGTATGTAATATTCATTTAACAACACAAAAATAACAGTGAACAATAGAATGGTAATAATGAAACAACTGGTCTTATATCTGCGAATGCCTGTGCACTATCTATTGCTAACTAATATAGAAATAATAATACCTTGAGGAGAATATCAACATTCCGCTAAAAATTGTACCTTTTTGTAGAAGTATAGATCACTGAATATAATACACGGTTTCTTCTCAGGGATTAAACTCCATGATTATCAATACAATCAATGAGAAATACGGATTACAGTTTGCACTCATAATGTGTCGCTGTTTAAAGCTCGCACGATATCCCAGGTGACATGTTGCTCTTCCTTTGCCAACAAATGTCTTGGCTCATGATCAGGGGCTAGGGACACACGATTTGCCAATAGTTCAATGCCCTTGGTGTATTCTCCTTGAAGCAGGCCTACAAACTAACTGTCCTTAACCCTTTCTGGTGTGCACACCTAGTATCCCCTTATGTTGGTTACGGTTCTATTGTGTGGGAGTCATTGCTACTATCTACCCAGAAAATATTACGGCATGAGTCGAAACGCTACTCTCCCACCGCTTCCACTCGAGCTACAAAATCGTGCGATTTTGTACCAATGCAACATCTTCTCCACAAAACGCATGTATGAGAAGCCCATGGTTTCCAATGGGTTCTTTCACACGAGCGATGTTTTGTAGCCTGCGATATTGCTGGAATACAAAATCATGCCCTACACAGCCAGGATTTTCAATTTTTTTGTAGCCCATGTTTCCCTATGTTGCATCACATCGCATGAAAATTTGGTTTTCGTGCGGTACGATGCAACTTTTACAGTAGGAAATTCTACTATGAAAGCCCAAAGCTAAGCACTAGCCCATTGAATCATTAAATGGCTGTGATTGGTTCATCGAGCACTGGCTCTGATTGGCTGAGCAGCGGCATTCGAGAACCAATCAGAGGCAGAGCTTCCTGGAGGCATGGATTTTCAAAGTCCTGACCAGGAAGCTCTGCCAGAGAACTTCAATCAAGTGCCAGGGAGCTTCAGGTGAGACGCGCAGTAAAATGACCGCACCTGAGAGGTGATGTATTCTTTTTTTTTAAAAAACTTTTAGGCAGTTAAGGCTTATTTTCGGGAAACAGAGCGATATCGCACAAAACACACATGCAATATCACTGCGATTTTTTTTGCCCCGTGTGAAAGTGGCCTTAATGTACTATACAATATACTAAAAAGCTTTAAAAAATGCTAAATTTAAATTGGGCCTTTTTAGAGGGTCTTATTTTTAACCAGCTGAAACGCGTTCAGCATTTACCTGTCAGATGTATGCGTTTTAATCAATAAAGTTATTCCTTAGACAGAGTAGTTGAGCTTAAAAAACATGCCGCGTGCCTCTTTGAGTCAAAAGGGGTTGCACCTACTACCACATTTGTTTCCTACATTTATCTCATGTACTTGCACATTCCCCTTTGAAGGTGTGACATTTCATGGACTGGCTGCACCCTCTCAGACTTGTCAAGAATCAATGAATCTCACTCCCATATATAGCATAAGGGAGGAGAAACACAAAACAAAATTGTCAAACCAAAACATCGGTACATAGATTTGCTTCGCTCCCTATTTTCCCTCTCATCTTTCATTAGCAACCGGGAGAGCCGCTGGTCTGGGAACAGGAGGTCCTGGGTTTGTGCCTTGATAGAGGGGTGGATTAAACACAGTGCAAATGGAGCACCTGCTTTAGGCCTCACAGTTCCCCTATGTTCAGGGAGTCCCCCGGCAGCCTGAAGACAGGAAGGAAAAGATGAATAGAAGACCAGTCCTTGGGGTTTGGGTGAGCACTGTGAGACAGGTGAGTATACGGCTGTTTTGTTTCTTAACTAGCAAAAATAGTGTCAGAAGAGGCAGCATTATTTATTATTGTGACTGGGGAGAGAAGGAGTCTTCATTAGCCACAGAGGCAGAAAAGGTGCCATCATTACCTACTGGAACAGAAAAAGTGGCATCATTACCTACTGGAACAGAAAACGTGGCATTATTATTAACAGAGTAGAAAAGGTGGCATTATTAATAACAGAGTAGAAAAGGTGGCATTATTACCTACAGGGCAAAAAAGCAGCATTATTAATTATGTGGGCAGAAAGGGGTCATTTTTAATTATGGGTCAGAAAAGACAGCATTTACTGATAGTGGCAGAAAAAGGAGAACTAAAAGCAGGACTTACTGTATGGAGCCTAATTACTATCTGGGGCACTAAGGATTGTGTTGAGGTTTGGAAAATGTGGGGAGAGTGATGGAAAAGCAAGGAGCCAAGGATTTCCGTGTGTGAAATTCTACAGAGACAAGTTGTGGCCTGGAGGAGTCATTATGATGAATAGGCAAGAAAATGGAGAAAAAGCAAAACCAATCAGAGACTACTCCATCTGTGATCACTGGATGTACCTGCACTGTAATCAATGTCACTATATAGAGCTTTTAACTAATTTAATTAGAGATATACTATTATAGAGTCGCTAGTGAACACTATTACTGACAGTGGATGAAAAGGGTGATGCTTGGCGTAAAATGAACATAGCCTAAAAAATTGGTGCGATCTCTGAAGTTAACATGGGGGGAGGGACCATGGGAGGACAATCATAATTGAATGCTTCGAACCATGGGCAGCCTTAGGGCTCATTCAGACGAGCGTGTATTTGCGCGCACAAAACCGCGAATCCACGGATGTGCCAAAACAAGCATGAATAAAGGCCCATGCCCATTGCTTTCAATGGGGCCGCTGCTGCTGGCAGCAGCAGCGGCCCCATTGAAAGCAATGGGCTACTGGCAACCCTTGCCGTGATTTTTGGGGAAGGGCTTTAAATACAACCTCTTCCCTGAAAATCATCCCTAGCATGTGTAAAAAATAAAAAAATATATACTTACCGCTCCACCGCTGTCGGAGCTCAAGCCTCAGTGAATCAGATTTTAAATCCCCACCTGCTGAAAGAAATTCAGTTCAGTGCTGGGGACCCAGCAGAGAATACGTGCATGAGCCCCGACAGCGGCGGGAAGGTGAGTATATATTTTTTATTTTTTTTACACAAGCTAGGGATGATTTTCAGGGAAGGGCTTATATTTAAAGCCCTTCCCCGAAAATCACTGCAGGGGTTGCCTGCATCCCATTGAAAGCAATGGGATAACATTCCAATCCTCTGCTACAGCTGTGACAGCTGTGGCAGGGGATTTTTTACTCCCCGTGGTGAGTGCCATCATTACTGAACTCTGTGACAGTTCTGTCACAGTGTTCAGTGACAAGGGGCCTCCTTGCGGGGAATATTTATGCGCAGCATGGACCTATGCGGTGCACACATGTCCAACCTTTTGCAGGTGAACATGTTTGCATGCCTGTAAAACACAGACATGTGAACACACCATAGAGAACCAATGGTTATAATAGACGAGCGGTTTTGTGTGCACCTATGTACGCACATAAACTCCCTAGTCTGAATGAGCCCTTAATTCGCCCCCTTAATTTGTTATACTGCTATTTCTTTGTCAGTATGTTTTCAGGATGAACATCTCCATCTTCCATCAACAAAATCATATGCATAACAATGTAGGATATAGTAGTTTGGAAAAAAGAAACTATAGCAGAAGTGGCAGTATTATTGTTGCTGACAGGAAAGGAGTTATAATAACAGGGTAGTTGATATAGTTGAAACCTACAAAGGAAGTATAGTCATATTCCTGCTTTGCTCTTGTTTTCCCTATTAACAAATCTATAAAAGACATATCAGAGAGATATTGAGTGGTTTACTATGACTTATTAGGAACCTCTCAGAAGACTGAACCTGCAATGTTTTATTTGTTATGATTGCAAAATAACTAAAAACTTAACAAAACAAAATGAAAACCCACTAGAAGCAAAACTTAGTAATGATGGAATATAGAGTTAAATAAAATAAAAAATAAATCTTGGTATTTGTATAGCGCCAACTTATTCCGCAGCGCTTTCAGGTAATTATTACTTATTACCCCCCACCAAGCTGGGTTCTCATTTTACTGACCTCGGAAGGATGAGTCAACCTTGAGCTGGCTACCTGACGCATGCAGGGATTGAACTTGCAACCTTCAGGTCATAGGTGAAAGCTTACACTCTGTGCCACACAAGGCCCAGAAGATGTTTGAAGAGTTGAGATGGAACTCTTCAAAACATCATCTCTACCTCTGAATAAGGAACAGAGAAGAAAATAAAAGCTGATGATAAGTTCTTGTCCTTTACTGATACTATAAAATCCCTCTAAAGTACTGCCACTAGGAACCTCATACCATTCTCACCTGTCCATGTCCTTTTGTCACACGAAGTCCATCTCTAGTAACATAGAGATTGAGACAGAAAACAAGAAGTAGAGGTGGATATTGTCTCATGCTGTACATAGAAGTCTATTGAGAGTGTAAGGGGAGGAAAAAGCTGCTGTAGCAGGAGAGAAACTCACACATACATGCTGCTGTAGCTAATAGTAAGTGATTTACTGTGTTCCAGCTAATGGAATTGCGTCCACTCCACTCAATACTGCTTTATACTGTCATGCATGATGCTGTTATTTCTGTGTTTTCTACAGAGGATTAGGGAGCAGAATCTGCTCTGCAGTATATAGAAGTCATAGCAGCAGTCTCCATTCACCAGCTAGGGGAAGATTGAAATGAATAGATTAAGGGCGAGCACCCACTGGCGTTTGCGTTTTCCGCGGGGAAAAAACGCAGCGTTTTCGCCGCGTTTCCCGCGTTTTTTCCGCCCGTTTTCCGCGGCGTTTTTCGCGGCGTTTTCGCGGCTTTTCCATTAATTTCCATGGAGAAAAATAAGGACACATATGCAACTGACAGCTCCTATGTTAAAAACGCAAACGCAACGCAAAAAAAACGCCAGTGGACAGGAACACATGTTATCTCTATGCCTGTGCAGGAAAAACGCAAAACGCAAAACGCAGGTAAAAAAACGCCAGTGGGTGCTCGCCCTAAGTCTGCAGTTGTCGAAGGTGAAAAATGCAGGATACAAGTCATATAGTGGCCCCATATAGTGTTATTCCTTGTGTCAGATCTTCTGAATAGTTATCTTAAAATGCAGGTAACATAGTATGTAATGCTGAAAAAAGACACATGTCCATTCAGCTCAGCCCATTACCCCCCAATGTTGATCCAGAAAAAAAAACAAAAATCCCCATGAGGTGGAAACCAATTTTTCTCATTTTAGGCATGGTATTCATTCTTGACCCCGAGTCTGGCAATCAGAATAAATATTTGGATCAACAACCCTTCCAAAGTAATCAGTGATCATAAAATGTAATATAGTTATATACAAAAAAGACATTTAGGCCCCTCTTTTACTCTTTCAGTGAGTTTGCCCTCACCACGTCCTCAGGCAGAGAGTTCCATAGTCTGACTGCTCTTACAGTAGAGAACCCACTTGTATGTCGGTGTACAAACCTTCTTCCCTCTAGACATAGAGGATGCCCCCTTGTTACAGTCACAGTCCTGGTTATAAATAGTTGGGAGAGATCTCTGTGCAGTGTGAGCACAAAAACAGTCCTTCATGGACTTCAAGGATTGTTTTTGTGTTCATCCTGTATTATCCCTTGATATATGTATACATAGTTATTAGTTCAGCCCTTAAAGGGGTTCTCCAGTGAGAATGCTATTGATGACCTATCCTCAGGTAAGGTCATCAATAGTTGATCGTCTGGGGTTCGTCGCTCGGCACTCTGACCAATCAGCTGAGCAGGCGCATGTTGGCAGTGCAGCAAATACACAGAGGTCAAAGCGGAAGTCTCCATGCCGAACTCTGTGTAGTGGCTGGTGCCTGTAATTGCAGGCACAGCTCACTTTGATTTCAATGAGAGCCATGCCTGCAGGTACAAGCACCGAACACTACACAGAGAACGACCAATAGTTCGAAACGCAGCTGCCATTTTTCTACTAAGGGAGAATAAAAGTTCCTGTTAAAGGGGTTGTCCCGCGCCGAAATGGGGTTTGTTTTTTTTCAATAGCCCCCCCGTTCGGCGCGAGACAAACCCGATGCAGGGGTAAAAAAAAACAACCGGATAGTACTTACCCGAATCCCCGCGCTGCGGTGACTTCTTACTTACCTTGCTAAGATGGCCGCCGGGATCTTCACCCACGGTGGACCGCAGGTCTTCTCCCATGGTGCACCGTGGGCTCTGTGCATTCCATTGCCGATTCCAACCTCCTGATTGGCTGGAATCGGCACACGTGACGGGGCGGAGCAAGCGCGTCTAATCGGGAGATTAGACGCTGAAATTAGACGGCACCATGGAGACGAGGACGCTAGCAACGGAACAGGTAAGTGAATAACTTCTGTTTGGCTCATATTTAATGCACGATGTATATTACAAAGTGCATTAATATGGCCATACAGAAGTGTATACCCCCACTTGCTTTCGCGGGACAACCCCTTTAACTTTTTGCACCTATCAATGCTGCCATATTATTTTATTTTGGATTGACTCTGTGGACTTTGTTCATAGTCTGCTATGGCTGTTGCATTTTTGTGGTCCTGCCCTAATTGGGAGTTTATGTGTGCTTCTGGGACGTTTTCTTTCTATTATATGGCCATTACACAGAGGTTGGCATGGAGACTTCCGCTGCTTTTGCTCTGACCTCTGTATATTTACATCATTGATAGCATCTGCCATTTAGCTCAGCTGATTGGTCGGTGTCCCGAGCGACGGACGTGAGACGTTCAACTATTGATGGCTTATTCTGAGGATAAAATATAGAGTGAAGAAGTACACGATTGTTCCTTTACTTCTCTGTGTAGCAGAGTAGTTCCTGGGTATCCTGGTGGCTCTAGTGATTTGGTCATCAATGGAGGTGGGATGGTAGCCCTGATTTAAAGATGTCATTTTAAGATGGTATAGATGTCCCTCTCTGTCTGTTGGGTTGGAGCAGATCCAGTTGTATCTAATGTGGCATGGCTGTAACAATCGATTTTTAGATGTGTTTAGGGTGGAAGCTGTCCCATCTGAGATATATGGGTTGATGAATCGGTTTGCGGTATAGGGATGTCTGAATTGAGTTGTTTGAAATTTTTATGGTGGTGTCCAAAAAGTTGATTTCTGTATGCGAGTAGCTTAATGTCAGGTTTATGGTGGGGTGGAATACATTAAATTTCTCATAGAATTTTATTAATCCTTGTTCGGTATTGGTCCAGATGATTATGATGTCATCAATGTAGAGGAAGTAGGCCAGTGGTTTGCTGGAGCAGGAGTCCAGAAAGTTACTCTCCAGTTTTGCCATGAAAAGGTTGGCATATTGCTGTGCCATTTTACTGTCCATGGCTGTTCCAGTGAGTTGCAGAAATATCTCTTTGCCAAAGGAAAAAAAAAATGTGTGTGAAGATGAATCTTGTGAGTTGTAACATAGATTCAGAGGCATACCCATCGGTCTCAAGGTGTGCCTAGCAGGCGGTCATTCCATTTTCATGTGGGATGTTGGAATACAAGGATTCCATGTGCATCGTGGCCAGGATGGTGCCATCGGGGAAGGAACACATGGTTGATAGTTTGTTCAGTAGGTCCGTGGTGTCTTGCAAGTAGCTGGTTGTGTCTCTCACCAGTGGTTTAAGGATACCTTCCACCCATCCTGAGATTCCTTTAGTGAGGGTTCCCACACCTGAGATAATTGGCCTCCCTAGGTTGCCAGCTTTGTGTAGTTTTGGAAGCATATAGAATATTTCAACCCTGAGGTTCTCCATTCTATCCATTTTGGTGTAGTATCTGGTGTCTGACAGCTGTCTGCCTGCTTCTTTCTTGTAGTTCAATTTATTCATGAGAATTATAGCACCACCCTTAGGCATCAAATCTACAAGATTACGTGGTTTCTCTTGCTGGGAACAATCACATTTTGCTCTACTGGCTAACACGATACCAAACCTTTGTTTTCATTATAAATAAGAAAAACAATGTTCCCTACACCTCTTTTGATGCACCTTTTAGCTTTAGTAGCAGCTGCCTGACATTGGTTACTCCAGTGAAGTTTAAAGTACACTTTAAATAAGTCCAAAACTCTGTGTTTAGTAATTTCATAATATATCTTTATAAGGGGGGAACCTTTGTTTACAGAGCTATTTCCCCTCATAGTCATAGCATGAAATAAAAAAAATTCTCTACCTGTAGCCACCACTAGGAGGAGCACACTAAAGAGGAATTTATTATTGAGTTCAGTGGGAGTTGTGCACATCTATCCTCAGTTAATTCCAGCTAGTGACGGCTGCAGATTATTAATTTTAGATGTAATATGTATACCGTGTTTTCCTGAAAATAGGTTCTACCCCGATAGTAAGACCTATCGCGTTTTCAGGGCAGGTTTGAAAAATAAGGCCTACCCCGAAAATAGAACCTAGCTAAACTGCCCTCCCCCCCTCTCCTCAAAAAAAAAATCAATACTTACCTGGTCCACGGCGTCCCGATGGTCTCCGGCGGCGCTGCGGTAAACTTCGTCCTCCCCGTCTCACAGCTGAGCTTCTGTGTGACATCACTGAATGCCTGTGATTGGCTCATCGAGCGTCTGCTGTGACTGGCTGCTGGCGCTCGATAAGCCAATCACAGCACTCACTTTACTGGAGGCGGGCTATTCAATACCCCGTCACCAGCAGAAGCTCAGCTGTGAGACGAGAAGGATGAAGTTTACCGCAGCACCACAGCCGAAGACCATCGGGAGGCATCGGGACGCCGTGGACCAGGTGAGTATAACCCCCCCCCCCCTGAAAATAAGACACTGTGCCCCTTTTGGGGCAAAAAATAATATAACACAGTGACTTACTTTTGGGGAAACACGGTATATATATTATATGTAGTATTGGAAATAGCAGCAAAAAATTGACCAGAAGTACATTACACACGATGGTGCACCTTGAGGCAAAATTTTGTGATGGACCCACCAAAGCAGATTATATCTGACATGAGTTTTTTCTGCCGAGCTCCCTTTGAAAAGCATTTTCAGATACACCGACATTCACAATAGTAAAAAATACACTGAGGATACAGACTAATGTTACATAATGGATTAGTCAAATGTACAGTCTTCTTATGTTAACTGTCTAATGTCACCTCAGAAAAAAATAACCCAGGTTTCATCTCACAAAGACACTACAATTACCTTCTCACTCCTATATTTAGTGACAGTGCTGGATTATTTTAAGTACATTTTATCCAAAACCCATCTTTACTGAAGTATAAAGATTGTAATGAAGACAATACAATGTTTTGAAACTGTTTAAAATGCTTCACTCAACCTTGCTCCTACAGACTTAACATGTGGGGAATCTAATCTCGTGGATGTTAATTAGGGGTTTAGTGTAATTGTACCAATGGGGCGCTTGGCATAATAATTACTATTGAGGGATTCTCACAGAGTTCAAACATCCCCACATAATACAGATATGTCTGGTACAGTATTGTAATCACCTTTATATGTTGACTCCTACCTTGTCGTTTAACACTTTTTTTTAACATGTTACTTCTACATATTTTACTGCTGTATAGAAAAAAAAACCTGCCTATTGCCGAATCCAAGCACCAAAATACTCAAAGAATTTTTACAAAATTAAAGGGAACCTGCCACTGGCTATGAGCACCATAATCAAAGTTATGGTGCTTGTAGAGCAGTTTCCCAGGAGCCCAGGGAGGTATTTTTTCTAATTACTCACCTCCCAGTGCCCCTGCTGTCAGCTCCAAAAGATGCTTTGTGGACCGTGCAGCAGACTCAAAGCTGCAGGTTGTGCGAGTACTCCCTGCATGTGCACAGCCTGGAGCTTTGAGGCTGATGCACGGCCCATGTGCTGACTTCCGAGGCTGACAGCACAGCGAGCAGGAGGTGGGTAAGTATAAAAAATACCTCCCTGGTCTCCTGGGAACCTACGCTTAGATTATTGTGCTCATAGCTGGTGACTAGAGATGAGTGAGTGTACTCGCTAAGGGCAAATACTCGAGCGAGTATTGCCTTTTGTGAGTATGTGCCCGCTCATCTCAAAAGATTCGGGTGCCAGCGGGGGTGAGCGGTGAGTAGCGGGAGTGAGCAGGGGGGAGCGGGGGGAGAGAGATCTCCCCCCCATTCCTCCCCGCTCTCCCCTATCTCTTCCCGCCCCCCTGGCACCCGAATCTTTTGAGACGAGCGGGCAGGTACTCGCAAAAGGCAATTCTCGATCGAGTATTTGCCCTTAGCGAGTGTGCTCGCTCATCTCTACTGGCGACGGGTTCCTTTTTAAAAAACTTAAACTGTATACATTTTTGGATAATAACGCTAAGGGTTTATTCACATTGGTATGTTTATATGACTTTTCAGAAAATGTTATGCCTGTCATTGAAAATACATTGGTGTATTTTATTGGGTATGTGGGTTCATATTGTTTGGCAACCATTTACCTTTTTTTTGTGTTCATCGGGCTATAATTTCCTATATTTAATGACATGCATTGTATTAATATTCTCTCTGCTGTCTAGTAGACTGTTCCTCTATCATACATGGCTTGTTTTACTATGTTTTGTTTCCACTCAAGAAATATGAAACCTGAGTAGATTACACAAGAGATCATTTACAGAAGCATTAGGATGAAAACATACAAGACAAAGGGAAAACTGAGCCCAGGAGAAGAAATATGGACAATGATGTGCCTTCAGTTCAATCAAAATGAATATTGGAAGAGATTTTGAGGCAAATGGAAGTATGTATAGTAGCTCCCCGGAAGAATGGTGCAGACCATTGCTGTTGAGCAATTAACTTTATTGTATTAACTTTATTTTTCTCAACAGTGATGTGACGAGTCCTGATCAGTCCTTACACTGGGCTGGGGATCTCAATATATGCCTGAGGATCCACCAGAGTCAGGTTGCACCAAAGTGACTGTCAGCTCTTGCCTGTCCTGGGAGGTTACTCCTGGCCACAGCTTGCCCCACCTGTACACCACTTGCAGGGTTGTGCCAGTCAGTCAGTTAGTAGAAATACTGCTGTGCTCTTTCTCGGGTACTTGTGTTCACTGCACTACTATCTTTCACGGATGTCCGGATGCAAACAGTATTTTGTCTAATGCTCTTAGCACTCAAGCGTACGGTCCCTGGGCCACAGTGTTGCAAACACAATTCTAGTCCAAGTACTTGTTAGAAAAGGTACCGTCTCTTTAAGGAACAACGTACTTTCTTTTGTAGCAGCACTATATCAGTATAATTTTAGCTTCAACACAGGTTAAACTTTGCGTGTAGAACACAACGTAACACTCGTTCTTTCTCTTAATATGCAGAGGACTCACTATTTTCTAAGCTTGACTTCCAATAATACACTTGATCTACTACTATCTCTCTTTGCCCACCAGCACACCCACACACCTTGACTTGGGTCAATAGGCCACCAATAGGCCTCAGGGCAATCAATCTGCTGTCACTCCAACAACAGAAGAACACATTTATCGCACACACCAACTGAGAAATAGTTTAGAAAGTCCCCCACTCTCTTTATCAGTTTGCCGGTTTGTCTCCTTACAAGAAGTCAGAGTCAGGCATAGCTGTGCAGCATCATTCAGGTTCTCCAGGACTCCCATTCTCTGGCTACAGCCCAGCAACTCATTTTTCAGTGGCTTTTAATGTCTCTTTGCCTGTGCCTGGAGTCATCTGGCTCATCTGCTGATGGCTGCTCTCAAGCCTACTTGCTAAGCACTCCCATACCAGATCTTTCAGGCGCTAAACATGGTCACTTTGCACTCAGGCAACTGGCACCAAACTCTACCGAATTATCAACTATCCTACCCCTTGTCTCAGCGGACTGCGGCAGCACTATTCAGACCATATGTACATGTGAGAGGTGGACAGGCAGCGCTGAGTTCCAGGACAGGCCGGGCTGAAGGCGATGTTCTAGGAATGTGGGAAAGTAGGGGGCAGCCAAATTGTTGTTTACCTGTTAAATTCTAAGTCCAGGACAAACTTTTTCAATTTTTTTAATGCTGCTGCTCTTATCACAGGGACAATGCCTTCTCATTCCCTCAGTCCTGTCAGAGCAGTGTCACGTGATGAGACCTCAGGGAGTAGGTATTGGTGACCGAATCCATGTAATGTGTGTACATGATGTGAAGTCTGATTTGATATCAAAGACTTTTTGAGGTTATTTGGTACAGCCGTCTGCCATGTTACATAAGGAACAACAAAACAGAAGGTATTTCCTGATGTCCTGGATGTTCACATAATTTTTTTTCCAAAGGACAGGATGCGACTATCAATGCACAACCAAAAACAAAACTGCAGTATTATATGTGAGCACTTGTATCCCTCCACATGCTGTTTCCAGGGGACTTCTTGGCTGTCCTACTTCCAACTAAGCACTGAGTTCCATTGTGTGTAATACTTTTATAGAGTAGGTGAAGAAAACATTGCATCCTTCTATCAAATGTATACGTTGGGAACCTCATGTAATTATTAGAGATGAGCGAATATACTAGTTTCGAGTAATTACTCGATCGAGCACCGCGATTTTTGAGTACTTCTGTACTCGGGTGAAAAGATTCGGGGGCGGGGGAAGCGTGGCGGAGCCGGGGGTAGCAGCGGGGAACAGGGGGGAGCCCTCTCTCTCTCCCTCTCTCCCCCACTCCCCGCTGCAACCCCCCACTTACCCACGGCGCCCCCCCCCCCCCCGAATCTTTTCGCCCGAGTACGGAAGTACTCGAAAATCGCGGCGCTCGGGCGAAAAAGGGGCGTGGCCGAGTAGGCTCGCTCATCTTTAGTAATTATCCCCCTCTACTCTTCCTTAGTCAGACCTCATCTGGAATACTGTGTCCAGTTCTGGGCACCCCACTTAAAAAAAGACAAACTGGAGCAAGTTCAGAGAAGAGTTACCAAGATGGTGAGCGGTCTGCAAATCATGTCCTATGAGGAACGGTTAAAGGATCTGGGAATATTTAACTTGCAAAAAAAAAGGCTGAGAGGAGACTTAATAGCAGTCTACAAATATCTGAAGGGATGTCAAAGTGCAGGGGGGTCAGCCCTATTCTCATTTGCACAAGGAAAGACTAGAAGCAATTGGATGAAACTGAAAGGGAGGAGACACAGATTAGATATTAGAAATAACTTTCTGACAGTGAGGGTGATCAATGAGTGGAACAGGTTACCACGGGAGGTTGGGAGATCTCCTTCAATGGCAGTGTTCAAACAAAGGCTGGACAAATATCTGTCTGGGATGATTTAGTGAATCCTGAGCAGGAGGTTGGACCCGATGACCGTGGAGGTCCCTTCCAACTCTACCATTCTATGATTCTATATCTCTGATGCAAAGCTCACAACCACATGTAAACAGAGTAGGGTCCCATTTACATGGACTAATCATCCTTCAGATTCTTGCTGGATCATGGGAATCTAAATAGTAACCATTCAGTGTAAATGCCTGTGAATGATAATATAATTCATTATTCAGTTTCTGCAGGCATAAAAATCAAATGATGATTAGCCCATGTAAACAGACTGTCATTTATCTATGAATGATGGTTTGTTTAATGTAAATAAAAGTGGGCAGGCTGGAGGTTGTTCTGATCCACTCTGCTTCCATTCACTGAAGAATCTTCGCTCCTGTGCGAGGGGACCCTAAAGTTGTCCAAATTTTGAATGCTTTATTAGACTTCCTGATTCTGACCTGGGAGAGCGCACTGTAAGATGGAAGACTGTGATAGTGTATCATCTAGCCTAACTTCATGCTGGGCAGCAGCAGCCTTACTGTATGTTCAACCTGTGTACCATTAATGGGATGCACTACCAACCTAAAGTCATACTGTCTATTAGATTGTATACCACGGACTGACTAGTATGCACTGAGCAGGGAGTTAGACAAGATGACCCTGGAGGTCCCTTCCAACTCTACCATTCTATGATTCTATGACTAATGAATTTCATACCTCTTGATTACGACTGATTATAGGGATGCTCTATAACGAGCTACTGCAGAGCAAAGGGACAATAATGTATTCTTGCACAAGGAGCTTCTTTTGTCTATGTTTGCCCCCAATGCTGTATACATTAACAGTAGATTGTGCTGTAAAATGAAGATGTCTAGCCTTTTCTTAAAGGTTAAGGATCCTTTTACATGGGATGACTGTTGGGCGCAGAAGCGATGCTTTCACCCAGGAGGAAGGATAGCTCAATGAATGATGACTGAGGACCTGTTTACACAGGCTGATTTAATTTTTATGCCTGCTTGATCAAAGCAATGAACATATTATTGTTGATCGTTCAGATTGTGCAGGCATTTACACTGAACTATTAGGGCGGCTTCACATGAGCACTTTTGCTTGTGCATTTTTGCAAACCACAGAGAATATAACTCATTGTTTTCAATGGGTTCACTCTCACTTTCGCAGGTGAAGAAAAGAGCCCTGTGAGTGCTAAGGTAGCAGAAGTGCAGTCCTAAGCTCTTGCTCACGACCTTAAGGTTGCGAGTTCAGGTAGCCGGCTCAAGCTTTGCTCAGCCTTCCACCATTCCGAGGTCGGTAAAATGAATAACCAGCTTGGTGGGGGTAATAAATAAATTACTTTAAAGCGCTGTGGAATAAGTCGGAGCTATACAAATAACAAGATTTTTTTTAACCATATTAGAGATTCACTTTTAGTGAATTTATAGAAATAATAGGTGAATTGATTTTCTCATTGTATTCCATGGACAAGCAAGTCAGTGAATTAACAAAACAGTGAAACAGTTGAATTGATCTTTATCACAACGCTCAATTTTGCCATTCAGATACCGTATAGAATCAATCACCAACTCACAGAGAAGTAGGAAATCTCCCAGTGCAGTCAGAAATTCACAAAACTTGCATTCTGCTGAAATAAGAAATAAAAACGTTGTCCTTATTTGAATGGGGAAATTCTTCTGTTTTGCTAATGATATGTATTTGAAAAAGCCTTCAAATGTAATCTGTCACTCACTCAGAGTTTTTTTCTTCTCCAAAACAAAGTGTAGTTTTTAAGAATATTTACGATAGAGAGGAGACAGCTGTCAGCTAAATAACAGTTATCTACTATTTATGATCAGTTTAAAGAGGTTTCCACTGCTTGGTAAAAGAGTTTTTTTGATAATCAGCCAATGGTGAAATGTTCTCCTATTGGGATGCACAGCAGTCATTTATTGCTGGTAGAGGGGAAAATGGTCAACGTTGGGTCAATGGCCCTTTGTATAACTGACCTTCTGTTTACCCTCAAAATGAGTGTTGCCATAGGTATCTGGCTGCCATCTACCTTTTCTCTCTCCATCAAATAATCTGAGAATATTTGACTGAACTGAACAAGAATGTTAAAGAAGGTCATGAAAGTTGCAAATTGTGATATTTTGATGAATTACACGATATGTCTTCCGTTGCTTCTGTCATCTGGCTCAAAGGGACTTCAATCAAATATTCCACATTGTTGAAGATTCTCCTGGTGATATGGATTGGCTGAGAGTAGCTGACAGACTATGCTCTTATTCCACGTGCTCTCCACAAATAGCCTTTATATCTGAATGCCCAAGTATACAATCCCTAAACTCTGGTTATGGAAGCTACCAACTTTGCAGTCATGTAGTTTGCTACTGCAGGCAAAAGCTCCCATTTACTTCAATGGGAGCTGTGCCTGCAGTACTAAACTGGGCTGCTACAATATGAACAACGTTTTCTGCTTCTAGTGCTGTTCATACTGACAGTGGTGTTGGAAATCAATTGATTGGTGAAAATCCCAAGTGGCAGACACCCACCGATCAAGTAGTGATTGCGAATGCTGAGGATAGGTCATCAATAGTAAGAGCACAAGAGACCCCCTTTAAGAATGTGTTCACATGTTGTGGAAATGCTGAGGAAAAACCACAGTGGAAACGTTTACTGGTAAAGTGAATGGGAATAAAGCAAACCCTGTTCATATATAGAGGGAAAAATATGCTGTGGATTTTCTTCTGTAGCTGTACTTTAACTCTAACCTGTGGTTTTGTGGAAATTCCACAACAAATCTGCAGCATTTCTGCAATATGTGCATGAACCCTAGAGAAGGGGGGGCTCTCACTAAAAGTATTTATCACCTATCCACAGGATTGGTGACAAGTGTTTAATTGTTTTAGATCACTAAAACATCTCACCCTAAACACCCTTTTAGTGAATACAGCAGCAGTGCACATCGGGACCACTGCTCCATTAACGTTCTATAGAGATACTGAGTAACGCACCCCCTGAGTCCCATAGAAGTGAATGGAGAGGTGGTCGTATGCACACTGCTGCTAATTCGGTTAGGGGACTCAGGGTATGCTGCTCTCTTGATTCCTGGAGATCCCAGCAGTCATTCATGTCTCACCTGTTCTGTGGGCAGGTGATAATTATTGTTGGTGGCATAATCCCTTTAACTACAGTGCCTATGATTCCTGATGAAACTGTCACTTCTCTTCTTTTTGAACGCATCCAGGCTATTTAATCTCTCAGCAGCCACATTTTACCCAGCCATTCTGAGAAAGGGGCTGTGTCCCGAAACCTGTCAATATGCTGATTCTCCATTAAATAAAGAGGAGTCAAGCTTATGTCCTTAGCCCAGTATTTCCGTTTTTTCTCTCTACCATATTACCATGCCCCGTTGCATAACTGTGGTACACCCTGGGCTGGCAGCACCTCGGAATTCCATTCAGTACCATCCTTCACACTCTATCATACCAATTGGGTTTCTTAGTCCATGGGAATAGCTCCTTTTGCACTTTCTTATGCTACGTGACAAAGACTCTAAACTTTCTATTGATTGACATTCAATCTGTACTCCAGTAATGAACTAAAGAAAAAAAATCACTGTTGACCCTTTATCAGGAGTACCCCAACAAATAGCAGAGTAGAGTAGGGTGGGATATTTGGGCAAACTGCAGTCACACATGCATTTTTACATTTTTAGGCGTTTGCATTATACAACGTCTTTCTTCTTAAGCAAATCACAAAACTATAAAAAAGGAATCAATGGAATAGCAAAGGTTCCCATCACCCTTCCGGAAATCCATAACTTTTGCATTTTAATAGAGAGGCTGAGCCAGTCATTTTCCTTCTGATGTACAGCTTTGATTTTCTCCTTATCTCTCAGGGAATTTTGACTTTCTGAGAAAGGGATTATTGAGTTGTGTGTCTGTGAGCAAGGATTCTTGATCACTCCAGTGCTGTGTGCTTGAAACCTTACAGTCAGCTCAGCTGCTCGCTGCTTGTAAAAGCATTAGGGACGCCATGTTAATATTAATTAGGTCTTTTTGTACAGGAATTTCAGTGGTTGCAATGAAGACAGCTTGTAGGAAGAAGATTATACCCAAAGTCAGACATTAAGACAAACATATTTAGAACAACAATTATGATAATTGCAAAAACACTAACGCAGAGAAATAAGTAAATCTGATTAAGGGCACTTCTGCATGATCAAATATAAGTCTTATGTCTTCCCTCTAACCTGGTTTAAACATAAGAGGATTATATT